>NC_026148.1:16412361-16442820 GCF_000512975.1 Sesamum indicum | reverse complement strand
CAATCGACCATGTTTTTAGGCCGGGATGGCGTAATGCGATGGCTCGTAGTCCTTGCTTTACCTCATTCAGTTATATTACTTGTGTTATACTCTTTGCTTGCTTTTTGACTGATAAAATGCTTGCATCCTGCTTGAGGAGGGGGCCGTCCGTATGTTGTGAGGGATACCATTTCTCCTCGATCCCCTATGTTCTCCGGAACAGGGTTAACATTCATGTTATCTTGCAAAGCGTATGTATTTACAGATGAACGAAGGGCATGTGAGGGCTTTGAATAGGGACCCGGGGTTCCCCTGATGACGAATGTCTGTATGATTTTTAGCAGGCTTACTCCTATTTTATTTTATGTCTCACATTATTCTAGGTAAAAGCGTGAAAAATGTCATACCTTTATGAGGGATGCCCCCAAGAGGGGGCCTGTCTGGTGATGAGGGATGTTATTCAAGAGGACCCATTTTTTTAAGAAGATATCCTTTAGCAGGGCTTGTATTGTAAGGGGGATGTACCTCATTACGCATAGAATTTTTTAAGATTGTGTAAGTTCCAAGAATGAGATAGGAGATGTCTTTCATGGTCCTCTAATTCATAGGCTCCTCGACCTATTACTCTTGTGACTTTGTAAGGACCATCCCGGGTAAAGGTCTAATTTTCCTACCGATTTAAGGTGTCTACCCTTCGACGCACCAGACAGACTTTACCCTTTTATTATGGGCATTAATCATGGTGTTTTTATATCTTTGTATGCGAATAAAAGCCTTCTCTCTCGATTCTTCAATGAGGTACAAGTTTTCTTTCAGGAGCTCAGTATTATATTTTTTAGAAAAATGTAAGATTCTATGAGAATGCATCCCTAACTCAGTTGGGATGATGGCCTCAGTTCCATAAACCAAAGTGAAGGAATTTTCCCCTTAGTAGATCCTTGAGTGGTTGTTCTATAAGCCCATAAAACGTTTGTTAGTTCCTCCATTCAGTTTTCGCCGACTTGTTATAATCTCCTTTTAATCCCTTGTACTAGAATAGGATTGGTGACCTCTACCTGTCCATTGGACTAGGGGTGTGCCACTATAAACCTTTGTTTGATCTGTAAACCCTTACACTAGTCCTGTATTTTTCGACCTTGAAACTATCGTCCATTGTCCAAAATTATTTCTCTAGGAAGCCTGAAGCGGCAAATAATATTCTTCCATACAAATTTCATCACTTCACCTTCTGTGATGCAAGCAAGTGGTTCTGCCTCCACCCAATTTGTGAAGTAATCAATGGTTATTAAGAGAAATTTACTTTGACCAGGAGCCAAGGGAATGGCCCCATTATATCTATCCCCCATTGTGAGAAAGGACAAGGTGACAGCATGGTGGTGAGGGGTTCTGTTCACTGATGTATAAGAGAATAATGTTTCTGACAATTTTCGCATTTATTCACCAATTGTTTAGTATATTGTTTCAAAGTGTGCCAAAAATATCCTATTTGCAAGGCGTTATTAGCTAACATCAATGTTCCAACATGTGCTCCGCTACATCCACTATCTATTTCTTTGAGAACATGTACTCCTTCTTGCTGGGATAAGCACCAGAGTAAAGGGTGTGTAAATGATTTTTTATATAGGACTCCTCCCAGCAATAAGAAGCGGGTGGTGCGAGCCTTGAGTTTGGCAGCGTCCCATCTATTCTCAGGAAGGTGTCCCTCTTCTAACCATCAAATTATGGGTGTCCTCCAATATTCTATCAGAGATATCACTTTAATGTTCAAGGGAGACCTCAGTTTAGGAAAGTGTTGTATAGTAATGTGCCTAGTCTTGCAATCCTCCAAGGTACTTGCGAGCTTGGAGAGAAAATCAGTCATAACATTTTCTCCTCTCGTGATTTGAACAAGCTGAAAACTTTCAAATCCTGTTCTTAATTCTACTATCTATTGTAAATATTTTACCATACTCTCCTCTTTGGTTTCATAAGTGCCCTCTACTTATTTGACTATTAGCTAGGAATCTGAATAAGTAATAAGATGTCTGGCTCCTACCTCATGAGCCATCTTCATGCTTACTACAAGTGCTCTGTACTTAGCTTCATTGTTGGAGGCCTTGAATCTAACATGACAACGAACTCCAAATCCTCCCCATGAGGTGAGGTGATGACTATGCTCGCACCAATACCTTAGGTCTTGGATGATCCGTCTACATGAAGCAACTATTTTTTTACCTTGGAGGTGTCCTCTGCAAGTGCCCCCGCCATCTTGGAGACGAAATCAGCCAAAGCTTGAGCTTTGATAGTTGTTTCATGGTA
Organism: Sesamum indicum; assembly: GCF_000512975.1. Lineage (NCBI taxonomy): Eukaryota > Viridiplantae > Streptophyta > Magnoliopsida > Lamiales > Pedaliaceae > Sesamum > Sesamum indicum. The sequence continues at coordinate 16,440,543 of NC_026148.1, read as the reverse complement.
AGTATGAGATATCGTATTAACTTAATTCCACCGCCTACTTCACCAATCATTCGGAAGTATCTGGCTTACACAAAGTTTGTTTCAATGGTAGGTTTGTCTTCACCCCAATAGGTTATGAAAGAAAGTAGGGGACGCAATCTTCTAACTGTGATTACTAGTGCTAGAGCCATTGATAGGCACATGTTTTCCTCCATCCTCTCGAATAAGGACAAAGCTAACAGCCTGAGAAGTAGCAGAGAGATACAGGTAAAGGGTGTCCCCCGGGGATAGCTTTACTAACAGGGGGAGCACAGCCAGATACTTTTTGAGTTCCTCGAAGGCTTGCTAACACACGGCATTCCATTCAAAATTCTTTGCCTTCCTCAATACATTAAAGAAAGGTAAACTCTTCTCTATAGCTTTAAAGAGAAAGCAACTAAAACTTTAGTATGGGTCCTTTTGTATCTCTCCGGGTATGCCCGGAGTACCTTGTAAATATTACTGGATGAATGAAAACTTACAATTCATCAAAAAAAAAAAAAAAGCGACTAAGTGTGGCAATCCTCCCAGTCAACCGTTGTACTTCGTTAATATTAGTTGGTGCCTTCATGTCGAAGATGGCTTTAATCTTAAGGGGGTCAGCTTCAATTCCTTTTTGAGCTATCATGAATCTGAGGAAGCGCCCTCCCCGTACTTTGGATGCGCATTTTTCTGGATTGAGCTTGAGTTGATAATTTCTCAAGACGGAAAGCGTTTCCTCCAGCTCTGCAATGTGGTATCCGACTTTCTTACTCTTTACTAGCATGTCATCCACATAGACTTCAATGTTCCTTCTCAACTGTGGACGAAATATTTAGTCTACCAGACGTTGGTACGTGGTTCCTGCGTCCGAATGGCATAACAGAATGTGCCAACATAACTGATAAAACTAACCTTCTTCCGATTTTCAGGAGCCAGCATAAACTGATTATATCCTTGCGAAACATTCTCAACAGTTCACATCCAAATGTGGAATCAACCAATTGACTGGTTCGAGGTTAATCATAAAAATTCTTGGGACATGTTTTGTTGAGATCCTTAAAGTCAAGGCACATTCTCCACTTTCCTCCCGATTTAGTTACCCAGACCACGTTGGACAAACACTCAGGGAACTGTATCTCCTTGATGTATCCTGCTTCCATCAGTTTGTCTACCTCAGCTTTAATTATCTTGTCTTTCTTATGTTCAGAGTATCTTTTCTTTTACTTCACCAGCTTGATGTTAGGATCTATGTCGAGGTGATGAGTAATAATATTTGGGTCGATCCCCTCCAGATCTTATGGGTTCTAGACGAAGATATCTATATTGTGTCGTAAGCATTAGTTTATTTCTTCGAATAGTACCCTCCATTTGGGAACCAATCCGAGTAACTTTATCTAGATTTTTAGGTATAAGCTCAGTATTCAACAATTCTTCAGCTGCTTGAACTTCGGTGGGTGTCCCTTTTCCATCATTAGCCTCCTTCGCCAGTTCGATGTCTTTCCCTCGCTTACTCGGGGGCACCTTCCCAGATGCTTCATCCATATCCCTTTTTTGGCCTTTGCGCACAACTTCTATATAATATTTGTGTGACTATTGGGGGTCCCCCTGCACCTCTCCTACGCCACTGGGTGCAAGGAATTTTATCTTCAAATGTAGAGATTACAGCTTGGAAATCGTTAAGGATGGACCTCCCCAAGATGTTGTTGTAAGCAGATGGTATGTCCACCACCAAGAATTTCAATAGGCAAGTTTCTGAAGTAGACCTAGTTCCCAAGGTCAAGGGAAGTGAGATCATTCCCCGAGCATGGACTACTTCTCCCGCAAAGCCATACTGAGAGGTATTCACCTTTTCTAGGGGTATGTTCCCCAACTGCATCTGGTCATAGGCTTCTCCAAATAATACATCCGTTGAGCTTCCCGAATCTATAAAATTCGCCCTACTTCATAGTTGGCAAATAATGAAGTGATGACTAGAGCGTCATTGTGGAAAGTTTTAGGTCCCAATCGTTCTGCTCGCCCGAACTGGATGAGGGGGATGTCCTCCATTGCCTCCACATCTAATATCCCCCTCATAGTTACATCATATACTTCTCTTACTTGCGTTTTTTTAGGGTGGTGACAATTACCTCCAATAGATCCTCCTGCTATCATTCGTATGACTCCTTTACAGGGGGGTCATTAGTCTCGGCCCTACCCCCGGACACAATCTTGTGCCCTTTCCTCGGGAAAAATTCAGGACTAGAAGTTTTTGTCTCCTTTGATTTATCAGCCTCTAGCTTTTGATAGGGTCCTATCCCTTGCGCCTTTTCACAACACACGCATTATTGCATATATCCATTTTGGATAAGTCATTCAATCTTATTCTTTAGGAGTCAGCATTCCTCGGTAGTATGACCATAGTCATTGTGAAAATAGCAGACTTATCAGATTTGGGGCGATGAGAGCCATCCTTCCACGACCTTGGACGAGCTAGCAGACCTTTTCTCTCGAGTACCATGAGAACTTAGAAATGGGCTCAGTCAACTGGGTATACACCACATTCAATTTCTGGAAGGGTGGGGTGGTTTCTTGTCCTGAAATCAGTTCGGGGTTTCTTGGAGGGGGTTCTTCCTTTGTTTCGTTCATCTTCTCTCCACGACTATCCCTTTTGGAGGCCTAGGAGTCCTCATATTGATGCAGTTTGCAGCACGGGCTAGAAGAGCATCACTTGGAAATGGGCTTCTTAGCTAAAGACTTAAAGAAGTCTCCATCTGAGAACTCGTGAGAGAAAGCACTAGCTTTTACTTCCTGGATAGCTGAGGGCACCTCCAGTGGTGCTGCATTGAAACTTTGTAGGTACTACTTTAAAGGTTCGTTTTTCTTCTATCGCACAACAAAGAGGCTAAGTTCTATCTTTTGAAGCTTTCAACTGTTGGAAAATTGGTGTAAAAAGAGAGATCGAAACTCCTATAAACTTCTTATTGCTCCCAAGGGCAATTGGTTGAACCAGTGTTGAGTCTCCCTGGTGAATGTGGTGATGAAGACATAGCATTTGATCCCATCTGTATATCTATGTAGGAAGGTTGCATTCTCAAAGGGCGAGAGATGCTCCTGAGGGTCAGTGGTACCATTGCACTCAGCGATGACTGGGGTACGGCAATTTGCTGGGAGTTCATCTGCCATCACCGCCTCTGTGAAGGGGACACCCTGCTACTCTTCTATGGAAGTCCCTACAATTTGGTATTGGACGTCTTGGAGGTCTTGTTGTAGGCATTCCAAATGCGCAAGCCATTGTAGAAGAACCTCCTGTTGGGCTAATGGGGGAGGCTCCTGTCCTCCTAGCGCCGGAGGTGCAAGGGCAGGGATGCTTCCCTCAACGTCTTCTTCTGTGGTGTCCACATCAAACGGAGTGGTTGTGCAAGCGGGGACCAACACGACCACCTGTTCTAGAATGATATCGAAATCATCCGTTGGATGGCTCCTAAGAGGGCTGAGACAGCTCTCTCGAGGTTGTATTCGAAGAAGTGCTGCATCTTGGAGGATCAGCCATGGGATCTACAGGTTTGGGAGGTGGTGGTAGTAGTGTCAAGGGTGTTGGAACTGGTACTCCACTGGTGGGGGCTAGGGACTCTCCTGCAACAACTTGCAAGGACAGGGTGTTACCAGATGCCTCCATGGTTTTCAGCTTGCTTGCGGTGTTACTGGGGGTTTTCATTGTTACTCACCTCTTCAACTCTGTGTTTCCCATAGACGCCGCCAATTGATGCATACAGAAATAGCATGGGTCCGAGTTGTTGGAGACCCTTCACTAGCGAGTACTCCTAGCCGAGAGGAGTCATAATCACCAGGGAGTCCAGGATTTTGGGGGGACTTCCCTTAAACCATGTCTTCCATGATGGCGAAGAGGTACACTTGGCAGATCAAGCATATGCCACGCAGGTAACTAAGTGTAGGCCTTGGGCAAGTCAATTTTATCGGGCCATGTTCTTGGGCTGAATCCATGGATATCTTGGGCTGCTACCCTTCTTCATGGGCGATTTGGCTTATTGGGCCGTTGGGATTAAGGTATTGGGTGGCCTTAAACTCTTTATTGTACTTTGGGGTAGACCTCCTTGGGCCATATGCATCAGAAAATATTTATTTTTGGACAATTATTTAAATAATAATTTAATTATATTAAATATGTCGTTAATCAAGTTATTTAAATATTTAATATTATCAAGTTATTATCTAATAGCTTGTGACATTATTTAGATAGTAAATTGGTCGTATTAAATATGTCATTGATCAAATTATATAAATATTTAATATAATTAAGTTATTATTTAAATAATTATCTAAATGTAAATATTTTTGGGATTAAATACAAATAAACGGCATCGTTGTCGAACCAAAAGTGACAGTAAATTTGAATCCACTCGAACTTACCTATATATTTACATCTATTTTATAGATTCATGTTTTTGTAAATGTTCTTGTTGTTTTTCATGAAAGTGATTAAATTTATCTTGTATTGGATTAAATTCTGAATTTGCATGATATATAATCAACAATATAATTTAATAAAAAGAATATTTTATTTTTGAATAACAAGGTAGTAGTAGGGCCATATATATATATAGTTCGAGGAAATGGGAAGGGAGTGGTGGGAAACGCATTTTGTTCAATTATTGGCCATCTTCTTCGCTACTCTTCTTATTCTTCTTCTTCTCTATTCTTCTCTTTTTCTTCTCTCTCTCTTTTTGCATTTTTGTGGTCGGCGGGCAATCTATGAATGTATGTGTTGGATTGATGGATGGATGGATGTGTGTATGTCTGTCTTTCCTCCTCCTCATTATTATTAATTAATATATATAGTTAATTTAAGCCATTAATGTTTAATTTGCATGTCGTCGTCCTCCATCGTAAACAATCATGTCAATTAATTTATTAGTTTGACGTCGAAGAATTATTGATTAGAAGCAAAATGTGATAATCCACATATACCATATATATATATATATATGTGTGTATATTACAGATGGAAAAAAGGAGAGAGAGTGAGATAGATATATATGATATGAATTGTGGAACAGTAGTGTGATGGTGTTTTGGGGAGGGCGCCCCGAAAAAGGTATTAATTAATTAGTTTGTGATGAGTTGTATAGTGATATTGATGAGCGTTAATTAATTGTTTGGAGGATATGATGGGGCGCTCATCTAACTTATGTATAATATATTTCTAATTGTGCATGCAACACTAATGCATATATATATATATATGTATATATATATAACCCGTCACCTCTGTATAATTCCCATTTCAATCACTTCTTGCATCATCATATACATACTTACGATCATTGTGAATGCAATACATGGTGTTGTACTCTTTGTCTTTCCTGATTATATATATATATATATATATGATCCAGTTCTCATCTTGTGCTCTCTCGATCCTCATTGCCATTAATTCATTCAATAACAACACATCATCTCCATTGCTTTATCTAGCTTCAGGATGAAAAGGGGATGCAATCTGTCAGTCGTCATACGAAAAACGGAAAGTTAATTGACTAAGAGGAGATCAAGAAATGTAATTAGCTGCCTAGCTTCTCTTCCAAATGTATATCGTAATCTTGTATCATTATTGATTTTTTGTTTGCTTTGCTCATCATTATGAGGCTCTCACTCTGGTGGGAGTAGTGACACAATTCTCACGAATTCTTATTACTCTTGGATAATAAGCTAAACTCTCATAGTAAAGAATTGATCATGTATAACTTATGTTAACTCTTCTTTTTCAGCACCTCATGCATGAAAACTGCAAAAAGTTTTCTTTTTAATAATCAATCAAAGTACAATGCAACATATTTAATCCTTGAATTGCCTTCCTCAGATGCCGATATCCAGAGATTGTAAAGGTTGGAGAACATGTTTCCGTACCCTCTTTCCTGCAGCTTCTCTACTCTTTGTAGTACTCTTTATATGGAGCCCAGTAATCTCACAACCCAGTAAAGAGGTTGTTGTTATGCTCCATTATATATTATATGCACCTTGGGACCTGAATTTTCTTTTGCCCAAGTTTTATGTGTTGGATCACTTTTGACAGCTTCATTTTCCTTTGTAATATTGATATTTACACTGATAAACATGAAATAATTGGATTTTCATATAGGTAACTCTTAGACCTTTACAGCAGAAACAGTTCAAAGGGAGTTTGAGTCTAGAAAGGAACACCTCCAAAAATACTGCTTGTCGGGTATGTGTTCCTCTCGAACTCTTTGCTGATTATTCTTCTTACTTTTTCAGTTTAAGCACATTGGACATTCTCATGATTTCAACCTTCTTTTCAACTGATATGCTTCTGATTATGTGTGGAAGAGCAGAAGTCTGAGTAAATTTCACTTAAACAATGAAAGAATTAGAAGTTGGGAGAGCACTTTAGGATTATTATTGAAATTCAACTAATATGATGCACAGTCTATATTTTTGTGGATACAAATTCTACATAATGCTCAACTATTCAACGCATAATTCCTGTTATCTTTTCTGGAACCAGCGGAGGCCTCCTGGAAGAGAGACACTACCTAGAGGAATAGTTGCCGAAACCTCTAACTTGGAAAGACGACCGTTATGGGGTTTACCAAAGGTACTACTGAGTCAAATAGCATATTCAAAGATGACGCCTTATCTTCTTTATTCTTTTCTTTGAGTTATAAGCATCATGATTCAAAATTCTTTAACTGCTAAAAGTGGAAAAATTCTCTGGCTGACTGGTTAGCAAGCAAAAGTTGATTAAATAAACTTACATGATTCCCGTTATTTACTTTCTTAGAAAAATTAACTGTGGACTACTAGCAGTAGTTTGAGAAAATGTTATCATTAGTTTGTCCCAATCATTTTAAACTACTTCTTGTTCCTTGTTTAACAGGAAGCAAAAGGCAGTTTAGAAGAGAAATCGCAGTGTAGGAAACAGTTAGTTGAAAATTAGTTCCCCACCTTATATATGTTGTCTCAGGCTGATGAACAATTCCCTTTGGTTAGGTTACGACCAATGATTATCAGTCCTCATTTACAGAAGTGAGGACTTTAACCTGCAATATAACACTTCGCTAAAAGTAATTTGACTGTGAAATTGTTGCAATTTTGGACCATCAGGCCCCGTTACAAAAGTGAGGGGTTTGTGCAAACTTGGTAAACCTTGGCATACGCTCAAAGTTTATGATGGGAAAAATATTTCATTAATACTTCAGTACTGAGCTCTGTTTAACAGAGTCAGGTCATAACCATTGACTTTACAATTGTGCAAGCAGAAGACAAATACTTCCAGTCTACTTGCTATTGCTGTTGGAATCAAGCAGAAGGAAAATGTAGATAAGATGGTACAAAAGGTAAAGTTTCTACTGCTCACTATATGAAAATGATACCTTCAGTCGTTCTCATGTTAATAACATTTACCACATTAAATTTCAGTTCCTAGGAAGCAACTTTGTTGTGATGCTCTTCCATTATGATGGTGTTGTTGATGAGTGGAAGGCTTTTGAATGGAGCAGTACTGTCATACATGTATCTGCTGATAATCAAACTAAATGGTGAGCATGATAGATATGGTATTATGTTTGTTTTAATATTCTCTTTTATAAGTAGTTGGTTATCATTTGGTTCTTATTCGATGAATATGTGAAAGCTTAATTAATAGCCTCTTTCTTGATGGTTGCTCTACTTAGACAACAATTTATTGCCACGCTTCTGATGAGTACTCATTCACTAGGTGGTTCGCAAAAAGATTCTTACATCCAGATATTGTAGCAGCATACGATTATATTTTCTTGTGGGATGAAGATCTTGGTGTTGAAAACTTCCATCCTGAACGGTATGCGGACCTGAATTGTTCATAGAGTAGGAGTTAATCTGAGAAAAGGGTGATCTGAACTTTAGTTTTCTCAAAAAATTACCAGGTTTTGCATTTCAGCGCTCGGCCTAATTTAATTCGTAATAGAAGGTATTGATGAGATCATCTAATATAGAGTATATTAATGCTTGATTTAACAGCTACAATAGAGCCTCAGAGTTTATCCTGAACACCCATTCTTTTGTTTTCGTAGTCTTGCTCTTTCGTTCTCATATATTTCAATCATCCACAACCCGAAATACCTATAGCAAGTATATGTCATGTCCTCCCAAGAATTGGATGAAACTGAAATTTTCTACTTTTCCAAGGAAGTTATATTACCTTATGAAAATTGCTTCCAAATAGAGATTGACTCAATTTGTACGTAAACAGATGTACCCTACTAACTTTTCATCTCTCACGACCTGTGTGCTTTATTTAGATACTTATCCATTGTGAAAGATGAAGGGCTTGAGATATCACAACCAGCACTCGAAATTGGAGAATCTGAGGTGCATCATCTTATCACTGCACGGTGGAGGAGAGCAAATGTGCACAGGTTTGTCCATATCATAGTTCATACTCATAGTGCCACCAGGATTCAGAAGTAGCTCTTTCTAGGCAGTACCTGACATTGGATTTTCTAATGGAGACGTACAAGGATACAGAACTTTCGTATCAAAATTGAATACCCATTCGAAGGGGCAGTCAAGGAGAAATGATAACCTGAAAATATATTTATGGGCTTGGAACATGGTCGAAATAGTTAAATTAGAGCTCAATATGTCTATGGACCAGAGCAAATGTAACAAAGACGAAAATGATATATTTGATATTATGGATGACCAGTTACACAGGGAACCGAAAATACCTTTGAGGCCAGTTCAGCCTATAGATAGAAGAGCCAGACTATGTTTGAATTTGGAAATTGAGGTTAATTCTGCAGGATTCATGGTTTATCATACATCTGAGGCAAGTTGTTACTGGACCAAATAACTAATCTAAAATTACAAAACTATGCTGTTTGAACTGTTTTGATTTCTTGTCTCTAACCTGAGCTGCCTTTCGAATTAGTAACCTCAAATATAAATATCCAACACGATTTGAGCTTCAATTACAGGCCCCACTTTTTGTTCTGAATATATCAATGACGACTAGGTAAGTATACAACAGTCATCCTATTTCTCCTCTTTGGTGTAGAAACTCAGTTATTCGAATGATTAAGTATCATGCTAAGTTATCAACTAAGAAACTCTTCTGTTGTTTCTATAGATAAAACCAACTCTTTTTTCATATTGCAGACGGGCTTATAAACTTGATGGTAAGGGCATTCGATGCGATAATACAAGCTCCACTCCTCCATGCACAGGGTAGAATTTTACAGTTAAACAACTTGAACTTTCTTATTAATTTAATTCGGGGCTGTAGATTGATACTTATCTGCTGATGTAAAGGGAAATTTGACCCTGATGCGTCAGGCTGATCAGAAATTCAAATTAGATGTATTTTATCATCACGGGTTGAAAAGGTATTTACTTCATTTTACGACTACATTGATATGCAAAAGTTATTTTACAGGTGGATAGAAGTGATGGCCCCTGTATTCTCCAAAGCTGCCTGGCGTTGTGTATGGTACATGATCCAGGTATTCTCATTGATTCTGCATTGGTATTGTGAGAAAATGCCTACAAGCCATCAAATGTATCATCATGTTTACAACATATATCTCACTGTTGTAATAATTTTGTCAAATATCCATTAAAGAAGTTTTGCGCATGAGAAAACAGGAGAAAGTTTTATCTGGATAGATAGTGCAATATAGACAAGCATTTCTGTTAGTTGTTAGCACACTTGGCATCTTGGAAAATGTAACCTTTCATTGTTGCACATCTAGATCAGATAATATCATTTTAGCCTCGTCAAGAAGGTCAAGTTGTAATATCTGGCGAACATGAGCTCTCAGTTGGAAAACATTGAGATGCATTTCCCCTTCTTGTTTCATCAATGACTTAATTGGCCTCACTGGACTAGTTGTTTTTTATTTCTAGGATGACAATTTTCATGTTGTATTTGTTACAGAATGATTTGATCCATGCTTGGGGACTAGACATGCGGCTTGGTTATTGTGCGCAGGTGCGCAGGCAATTCCCTCTACTTTGTTGCGCGTTTCCTCTTTGATTCTCTCTATTTCACTGCATTATTCCAACAGCTTCACTTGCTTGTACAGGGAGATAGAACAAAAAATATAGGAGTAGTGGATGCTGAATACGTTGTTCACTATGGCTTCCCAACACTAGGGGAACCTGATAAGGTCATTCTTAAAATCCTTGTGTTGCTTTTAATTTCTATGATCTATCTTGTTGATTTCTTTTAAATAGTTTGGTCTTTATGACATCATCCCTCCACACTTTCTTCGAAAAAAAAAAAAAAGTAGAGTACGCGTCTTCTGATAAACAAAAATTCAGAAACATAGAAGGTGGCAAAGCAAACATGGAGATAGAATTCTTTGGTGCTTTTATGTTACTTATGAGCCCTTTGTTTATCTAATTTAGATGCTAGATTTAATTAATTTTCCTAGGAATGTTATGATTCTTGTGCGTGTTGTTATGCATGTTTCTTGAACTTGAATTTTCATATTCCGTGTTGTGCAGGGCAAATTAGCATCCAGCAGAGAAGAAAAGAAGGTGACAAGCAAGGGGACGTCTTTGTCATCAATCATGAAAATATATGCATGTTTAACTAAAGGTCTTAACTAAGAAGTTGTATAAAATCTATGGTTGCAGGAACCAGCCCAGCCCAATGCAATTAACCAGAGACTTGAAGTAAGTCGTGATGAGAAAAGTTTGAATTACTTGTGTGTATAGGTTGAAGCAAAGAAGAGTTAAGTAATTTTAGATGCATAAATTTTGTTAGGTGAGGAGACAGTCTTACAATGAGTACAAGGTATTCAAACGGAGATGGAAGAAAGCGGCGGAGATGGACAAGTGTTGGACTGATCTATATCCAGATGATGAACTCAAGCAGAGCATTCTTTGGCCTCTCATGTGATTTTGGCAACTCCCATATATGAAAACAGAGGGTTTATACAGAAGATATGCAGCAGCTTAAATCATACATTATAGAGGCATTGTTGTACAAAAAGTGAGTTGAGAAACGCAAGGGTGTCTCAGCTGAGGCTGTGATATGTGGATACTGAAAACCAACCTTCACCCTTCTCTTTATTTTCCATCTTCAGTTTTATATATGGCTTTCTGTTTGTCTGTCAAGGATGGAGATATTATTCACAGTAGGAGGCACCAACTTTTGTTTACTCGTTGTTAATGCCGTTATCATTTCATTGAATTTATCTGATCGCGGCCGTACATATATCTTGAATTTCAATTACTGGTAGCGTAGGTCTGCTAAGCATTATTATTCTTTAGCTGAATACTAATAATAATAATGCATTGCTTCGAGCAATAAAGAGTCAATCTGACTGACTTTCAAGTGATGAGCATTGGTAAGAGCAGAGCAATGGGATGATCATAAATCATAACAAATCACAAAATGGAATTTGATTGATTGTATTGTTGTGGGAGATGGTAAAGGTATTGGTAGGTGTGGGCTCTATACAACTTCCTCTGCTGAAGCACAGCAGCCACCCATGCCATGAGGGCCATGACCCACCACCTTCACCTTTCCATTGTTGTGAATAAATTCATTTTTGGGTTCATGAAAACAAAATGTTAATTGTATTTTGGCAAATTTTCCTCCAATGTTAAAAAGAGTACAAAATACAGCTGTAGTAGGGGAGGGGTGTGGGGGTGGGGGTGTGTTCAAAGGTCAAATAAATTTAAGGACCACCAGAGGAGTGGGGCTTGTTCCATTTCATTTCCCCCTTCCTAATGAGCTCCATGGTTTGCAGTTTGCAGCCCTTGGCCCAACCAACATCTATACTAGAACTAGAAAGAATGATGGAGTAATTACCTTACCCCTCCCATCTTAATTATATCCAACATATCACAATAAACAAATACTGTCGTAATAAACAAACAATGGCCATTATCTTAATCCAAAATCACACTCCCATTACCCCCATACCCATAATAACAACAACATCAACAACAAGTGACTTCTAAGCCACATTAGTTTATATTCCATCTAATATATCTATATGTGATAATAACAACACATTTTTAACCAAAAAATACTGACTTACTCTCAACCTAAAATACTAATAAGTGACACATAATCAATCAATCAGTCATGCTTCATCTCCATTAATCAGCTGCACTTGTTCATGACTGCTGCTGCTTCTGCTTCCATTAATCCATATTCTAACTAAGCTTTGCTTTCTTCAATGCCGCCATAAATGTAGGGAGAGTGATAGCAAGAGAAAAAAAGGGGGGGGACATAAGTCAATTCACTACCAAAGGCTTACCTGGAAATAGCTGTCCTTCCCTCTTAAACAATTATAAACAAATACTATTACATTACAGCTAGAAAAAACAGATATTCTCTTCCTCCTTTCCTTCCTTCACACACTCCCAAACTCTCAAACTAAATCAAAAGAGATTTCTTTTTTTCCTTTTTTTTTTTATTTAAATAAAAACAAATGAAAAATCTAAAGATGGCATCCGAAGCAATTACAAGTCTTGGGAGTGAAGGAACAAAATCCAAAGGGCCTGTTTGGGATGTTGCAATTGATTGCGTAGCAACATGGAGATGCCAAACAGTAACTTTTGCTTGCACCTCCACAGCAAGTGCATAAAGCACAAATCTGAAAGCTTCCCAGTTTCCTCCTGCTCTCATTCACCATCACCATCATCTCCACCTTTCCAGGCTCCACTACTGGCACCATCTCCTCCACATTCTCAGTTGCCTGCAAAATCATCAAGACCCAAGTTTTGAATGAAAACACAGCAACAAATGGAATCAAGACTCCTTTTTTCCACAAGAATATTCATGGATCTATGTTCTAAAAAATATATAAGTAGAGGGTGAGGAATTGGAAGAAACTCACCAGGCAAAATCTAACTCCACTTAGACTATAAGTGAACAAACCCACAAGCAAAATAGACCAAAAAATCCCACAAACACTTGTACGCATCTCTCTTCTTGTAACTATTTTCTTTTCCAAAGATCCCTGAGAAGAGATGAACCAAAATAATAGAATAAAAATAATCTGCAAGAAATTCCGGGAAATGGTGATGGGCAGGGAAGGGCAGGTGAGAAAGTAGCTGGTATGTGGTGAGAGGAAGTGAGATTTTTAGAATGAAAGAGGTGTGTGTGTGTGTGTGTGTGTGTGTGTGTTAATTAAGTAGTGCTACTGTGAGTGTGAGCATCAACCCACCCATCTATCTCTAATAATAAATAAAGTAGTTTGGAACGGATAGGAAGAAGGAAAGGTGGGGTTTAATGGAATTCAACTGTCAAGAAGAAGCTCTTTTATTTTTGGAAATGGATTCTGCATTTAATTTCCACTTATAATTTCTTTTATATTTTCCTTTTCTCCGCTTTTGTTTATTTTCTTAATTATCTTAGATGATGAAAAATGAAGAAAATGGAGATAGGAAACAGGAAAAAGAGAAAAAGTTGGCTGTGGGGGTGGGAAGTGCAACTGGGCCAAAATTGCCCTTGCACCAAAAAATAAAAAAAAAAAAAGGAAAAGGATAGTAGTGTAGTGCAGGAGTAGGAGGAGACAGCAGTCAGTGTCTTTATAGCGCAATTAAAAAAAGAAGAATAAGATAATAGGATAGGACTTAGGAGGAGAGCGTTATTGCAGTATCAAGTATATATATGCAATATGCAATATGCATGGGTGGTGGTGGTAGTGGTGGTGTGTGAATGAAAGATGATGCTATACACATAATACAGACAGACAGAGGCAGAAGAGGTGTAGTCTTCTCTTTTGAGTCCTATTGCCACATGCTGCTCCTAATTCTTGGCTCTGACGTGCACACTGCTTGCTGTAGCTTGTACTCTTCTCTTACTAATACATGCCTTTTTCCCATTTTTTTAATTATCTTATCTTGATCAAGAAATACTAATCCATGGCTCATTTAATGTGATGATTCTATATCTATTCTGGACAAATCCTGATACTGCTAATTTGATTTGCCACAAATTCGGGAGTTCTAAATTAATAATAGCTTTCAGTTTCAGTAATCTTTACGCTTATGCTCCATTATACCGTGCATTCATATTGCCATTAGCAAGCGCTTATTCATTGAGAGGCACTGATTGCCCTCGCATTTTGTGTGTTCAAAAACATGAGGCACTCACTCGCATTACATCTCTGGGAGTATAATAAATGTTCCAAGAATATGTCCACTGCAGTATATAAGCTGCTCCCCAAAACAGCGACAAATTTCAGACTCCGAACATCCAATACATGAACTAATCATCATATATCAGAAAATCATATGGACAGCAGTCAGGCTGGATTCACAATGTTCAATTATCATACCAAAACTCAACCAATAGTTTTTAATCACTCGAAAAGCAAACAAGAAACAAAGCCTGCTAGCATGGCTCGTCTTGATTTCTTAATTAAGTCCACAGGAACTCAAAATTAACTGGACATAGTCCACATATTTAAATAACAATATATCAACTTCTATAGATGCAAACTGGAAGCTAACAAGCGCGCATATTTTTTAAACAAGTCACTTGTTTTCAGGTACACCATGATAAACCCTGAGATGCAATTAGGTACCCTTAGATGTGGGGAGGACGATATAAACACCGTTATTCACATATTTGCTCAAAAGAAGTTGGTGCAGGACAAATCCATGCACTCAAACCCCTTTTTGCATATTTGTAGTTTCCATCTCTGCAGCTTTGCCATTGATTACAGCATTCACAGTTCCCATCTTTATTAGCTTCTCCAGTAGATTACAGGTAGTTTGTTCATGGAAATAGCAGACTTCAGAGACTCGAAGACAGAAGAAAATGAGCTCCTGGACTTGAGTTACCCACAAATTATATACATCTGAAAGAAAGCAACAAAAACACGTTGTTTAGAGTAGTGGAACACCAAATATTAGATTCAAAAGAGGGAAAGTACGTCACAGGGAAAAAGGACCAAAATATAAGGCAATTCAAACTTAAAAACCCTAGGCTACCACATGCAATCTATAAGTTAACTGACAGAAGGCCAGAAAGCAGCTACGCGATCCCATGCCAGAAGGTATATATTACTAATATGTATTCCTGAACTTCCCCACACCTAAGAAAAGTGATAGTATATGTATATGGTTATAAGCAGTGGAACGACTATAATTATCTTGTTAGGTGGAGCTAAATCAAATGTCAAACAATTTCTTCGTAAGTCAATACACTACATAAAATCGTAAGTACAAGAATCATGAAAAATGAGACGTACTATCAATGCAATTAAAGTGCCCAGCAGGCCAGCATAAACTGCTCAGGAAATAGAAAATCCAATATGAGTTCCAACCACAAGGGAAAAATGGAAATGTAAAAAGTTTATCTTTTACAAACAGCAAGGCATATATAGCTTAAACAAAAATCGAAGTGCATGAATAAACATTACATTCACTCTAAGAGACCAATAAAGTTTTCCATGCAAGGAGATTATTGGAATAAGAGCAGCAAATAACTCAAACAGCCAATGAAATAAGCCAAAAAGGCTAAGACTCGACCTTGCTTCCTTTACTTATTTAAAACTAATTACTTCCCACTCTGCTCGTACCACAAGCTTGCATGAGATAAATTAGCCTGGGGAGTGTCAGATGGAAGATCCTATGTTTCTTCACCGAATAATTTTCATTTTTATTTTTGTTTCCAGGAACAATTGGACAAATTGGCCCAGTTTTTAGAACATCTCAAAGGTATTCTTAAGTTGTTCTGTCATTTCACATTAGACTTTCTCATATATCCCAATGAAAATTTGCATTTAAAGAATGGTAACTCATACATATTTTCCTTAATTCGAACAAAGTCGCCTCCAGTTCCACCAAAGTCTAATCCAAAAATTCATTTTCAACAGCACAGATCATTCTCAAAACCAACTTTTTCACGTAAAACGGAAACAAACTAATACCTTTTTTTGGGGCATGCAACATTCAATGAAATAAATTACATGTGATGCTATGGAAATAAATGCAATTGTCAGAGCCAAATCTTCCCTCCCCCAAATTTATTGTCCTCATTTCCCTTTTAGGATGTTCCAGAATAAGATGCCATTTCCTAAAAGGAACCTTTTTTTCCCGAAACTATCGTATGAACCAAAGACATGATATGAGACCACTACCCCTCAACCATTACTTTTAAGTGCAATTGTCTAAATGTATATGAAATTTATTCAACTCATGTAAACCAGAAACCGGGTCAAATACGAACCCCCTAAGTTTAGGAAGGAGGGAGAATTAATCAGAGATCTGTAGAACTAAATTGTACCTTTTAGCTTTCAGGTAATGAGCGTTCAGCCTCCAGACTTAATTTGTCTAATTCCCTTCTCCGGTTAGTAGCTACTATACGAGCTTTTAAATAATTATAACTCTTGCTCCATCAAGACAAAGAGACTTGCTTCCTCATTAGCTACTTTTGATGCAGATACTCAGTACATAGGGAGGTAGACATGCATCATTCTCTCTCTTTAAGCATCTTCGCGCCATACCCTTCCGAGTTCCTACCCTAAATTTGCACGGCAATTGACAGCACTGTTACCACGAAGCATGGTCACTTCTAGGTGAGGAAGGAGAGAAGCGGAAAGACAGACAAACGACATTTATAATAGAATTCTTCAGTAAAACACTGATCTCCCGGCAAAACTTGTATGAAAAATAAAGAACGTATCATCTTCTCGTTGAGGTTCGGTAAGGTTTGAGAAGAGGAACTCAGAGATGTGCTTCTTTCTAGCCACAATTTCTTTGAGATCCCAATCCACGTTAATTACAGAAAGAGATTTGGAAGTCTATCTGCCTCTGAGTTTGTTCTTCTGTAGCTATGATGAATTTTCCAAATCATTTAAGAATTAGTCATTTCTGGAGGAGTAAATAGTAGATTGGCGATATAGATGGACAAACAAGCTCTTATTAGCTTCAGATACCGTGAAGCTACTCAAAACCAATTGAATTATGTTACTGGAAGCTTTAGTTCATTTGCAATTTTCCTGTTGCGGAGATTCAATTCCACCTATGTTACAAATAAGACCAAAGACCCACAACAATTGAAATTTGTCATACTTATGACATACAAAGTTGAACTCTATCTTCCTACGATCCTTTAGAAGACAGAAATAATTAGGGTTGATTTCACCATAAAGCCATTTGTCTCAGTTCTACAGCATACCTGCCATAATCTCTCAGAGTACTTGTTGCAAGGTATAGGTGACATGTGGCGTACTGAGCTTTCCTGGCTAAAGTGAATATTTCTCTTTCAGAATCCAGGGCACATTCAACAGCAGAAAGAAGCTGAATTTTACTACATGGTGCTATGGTGCTACCTACAGAATTGAAATAGAGATGAGTACCAAGGTATCAACAATTAAAGAGAACGGAAAAAAGATAAAAAAATCACCAGGGAATTAATTATCTGATTTATTTTTCGGCTTGCTCAACTGACGGACAATATATTTCATTATGCGACAATATATATTTCTTCCTTCCAAATTAGTTATGATTTCTGACGCCAATGACCAAAAATATATAATTAGCTTACGGAGACAAATATGTGTCTTGTCATTTTAGGATTCTAGTACGCTTCAATTGCAGGACAGCTTGCATACTATAATCCTTCTCTGTGGCATAATAGTCAGATATACATCTCAATTTTTCTCCAGATTTCTATGATCAAAATAGTAATGCGTTCAGACATTTCTCAACAGAAATTACTAGTCTCTAAGAAAACGCTTCAAACTAACATCTGATACAAAATACACTTCTGCTGGGTCGTATCTTCAACAAGTAGCAAATGATGTTACAGTTTTAAGTTGAATGCAGTTCCGATCTGATTCATAAAATTCAGCTTTCTGGTTGAAGGAAAAGACTAATAGTAGGATCTGTAGGGTACTTTGATATTTCTTAATGTCTGGCAGCTGATTTCGTAGGGATTCTCTAATTTTGTTCATACACCAAGAAGCGGCAAAGAAACCTAAACCAAACAGGAATCAGTTTATGAAGAAGCTCCCTCTAGATTTCTATTGCTTAATTACTCAACTATAGCACATTATATTACAATTTATACAAAAATAAATAAATAAATAAGAGATCCAATAATTTGACCAAATAAAGCAATTTATAAAGAAGATCCCTCCAGATTTCTAATAGCAAACTGAAGTAGCAAGTAATCAGTCATGATGTGATAAGAATTAGAAACTGATGACAAAGAGTGATTCATATGAAAAGAAATCCTAAGATGACCATGAGAACAGAACAATAACATCGCATGGCAGACAAGCAGAAAATCAACCATAGTTATCAGAAATACGTGTCCGGATGAGAAATAATCCTGGTGTTTGAGAAGACCAACACCGAGCCAGATGAACCCTGCTTGAAAACAAATGTTCAGAAGTGTCAAAGTGATTGATAATAGTCAGAAAGCGGTCAGGAAAGATTAAACGTTCACTATCGGCTCTAACAAATGCGAAAACATCTGCTGATTTATACATCGCGGCAAGTTTAAAGAAATCAATCTTGTCGACCGGACTGCGTCTTCAGAAGAGCAGATTTACTTAGAACTGAATCCAGTACATCTCCAGCCATGGAAATGAATTTACAGGAAAATGTCATATCTTCCAAAAGTTTCAAAAAGGTGATAACTTAATAGCATCTGGAAGAATATTGCATCACTCCGTGACGATGTTATTATCGCCAGAGGGTTTCTGTCTAGACTCTGAGAAAGATAACCGTTGATTGTTTGTGGAGCCAGCACCCACAAGCCCATCTGGAGAAAAACTTATTGCAAGAGTTCCTGGTGATGGAGCTATAAAATCACGAACAGCATTGCCGTCAGTTGATGCTGATGCCGCAGCATTATGTGCAAAAACTCTCATTGGATGGTCAAACTTGCAGCTTGGACCAAACTTGCATATTCCATATCGGGAGTAGAAAACACAAAGAGGCTCTCCCTAGAACGAAGAAAAATATATGACTAAGAGCTGTTCAATTGATTCCTGTAAATAGTCAAATAGGTCGAGTAACAAGACAAATAAAGAAACTAACAGGCCTCTTTCTCCTGCCCTCTAGTTGTTTCTTTTAACTTATTCTTCATATTTCCATGCCTCATTATTTTTTCCAATTTCTGTCTCTCCATGGACACAGTATGAGATACATTTCTGTTTTACATAGCGCAGAATCACATTATTTTAAAGATTGTCCATCTGAATCATCAAAGAGTAAAATAGCCTTCAACACAAATGAAGTTTATATCTATTTTCACCATTTTCACCATTCATCTTGTCATACTTTGCCATAGAGATCATCTTCATAGAATTAAACATAACCAAACACAACTTTTTTCAAAGCTGCACGTTATTCGTGTTTCTTGATTCCTCTTGGTCCACGTCACCTCAAACCCCTATCCTCAACCCAGACAACCATAAATAAGACGAAAAAAATAGAAGGAAACAAAAGAACATTGGAGAGCTCTATATGGGGTAAAGAATGGGGAAGACTTGATCAAATAAACATAAAAAAGAAAAGAGAGAACTGGGGCATGAACTAATAGAGACGATAACAGTTGACAAAAAATTGCACCTGATGAAATATGTGATTCCCTAAACCAGTGACTAAGCACTCAACAAATTCACCTAGAGCAAGGAAAAGTTTCCTCGCAAATGAGTTTAACTATTTATTTCTTGGTGATACTCGATCACATGTCGGGAAGAAAGGCGAAAGTACCAAAATCACCCAGAACAAAGAAATTACAATTTAGCAGGTGCTGTAAAAATTTTAATAGATAGTTCCTAATTTGTCATATGTAAATTTAAATTGATGGTTGCATTTCCATAATTTTCTTCAGGTAGCAAATTAGGGGTGTACTTGATCTCGATAAAGAATCTGATATCCTGAAATGAGATTCTTCTATTAATTCATTCCAGGGACTAGAGTTTAATAACGCAAAAAGGATAACCACCAAAAACAATTCAAGTTGACTGTATTAAAAGTATAGCTATTACCATATTGCAGTCTATAAAAGATCTGATTTAGTACAACACAGAGAAAATCAGTACAAGACTCACAAATCCACTCATATACATTGATGTCAGATTATAGATAAAGATGAAGCACCCTGAGAAACAAAAACAATCAAGGAAACTAAACTGAAGTTAACTGGTGATCTTTCACTAATAATGCCAATAACCCAACTAGTAAAGCAAGAAAAGGAGAAAAAGAACAACTAAAAATGCAGGCACAACTCATGTATGCAGTAAGATATTTTAAGTAGGAAAAGTGCAGCTGCAGTCCATATAGAGCAAACAAGAAGTTAACTTTCAGGACAAAAATCCAACTTCACTTACCGGCCTTAAAGGGAGTCCAATCGGACTCAACACACAGTCAGGAAGAGGGATGAGTCTTTCCCTGGGATGGTGAAATTTGCATACTGCTCCGAATTTGCAGTCCCCGGTCTTCATATAGAACTGGCATTGTGGCTGACCTGGTCTCTCAGGAAACACATTGTCTCTCTTAAATGCGTAATATCCAATGGGCAGAGTATTAGAACCGAATTGTGATCCCACATTTAAGCCTTCAACCTGGTATGATGTGCCATCATTCTGGATGTTTCCTTGTTGATTTTCTGAAGGAGAAACTGGTTCAACCTGGCCCTGGGAAAAAGCCATTTCCTAGCAAATTAAGACTTCACAGATATATGTTTAATCAATCCAGGTAAGGTCAGAGCACATTAGAGTTGTCCTAATAGGGAGATTGAATTGTGAGCAAACTGGATATCTATGGAAAGAACATCTAACTGCATCATGATAGTTTTGAACTAATATTAGAGTTCTCCTGCCATCCATCCTACACAAAATTGCCCATTTCTATGTGAAATAACTTTAATCTGCTATAAAGAGGTGAGATTCATCAGCCACACTATGTCAAGTCACACTACAATCCACTTGGAAGGAACTTGCACTCTTTAAAAAGCTCTCAGCTTCCAGTGTATGAGAGAGACATCAGTACAAACACAATGTAGGCCAAAATTATGCAACCAATCACACCTTTGGTTTTGCTCAAATACACCTTTGCTGCCAATTAACAGCATACTCTAGCAAGGTAAGCATATGGAAAAATGCCTACTCAACCACACAGCCCATGTGATCTGAATCTTATAGGCAACCGACCCGCAACAAAGGAATAATTGTAATAACTTTTGGAGGCACTCAAGAGAAGAAGATGCCCTAGAGCAATAGAATTTTGACAAAATCACAGCCATACCTAATGGAACAATGACAAACTGAATGCATACTCTAGAATGAAGCCATCTAAACAGGAACAACAAGCTAAGCTCATACTCTTGCATTACACATGGTTATATAGGCCATAATGCTCTAGTACTATCCTCTAACCATCTTCCCTCTTAAGTAATAGTTCTCTGCATGTCCTTCCTGTCAACCATCACGTTCTACTCGTGATTCTCCAGACTAACTTCTTTTTACACTGACTTCTGGTCCACAGACTCTGCCTTCGCTCTTATAATTCACATTTTTCTTTTGGTTTGCCCATATGAAGACAAGTATATCAGGGTTTGGCCCCTGATATGCATTCAGCTCTCCACTAATCAGTGAAAGATATCTATTGTAAGACAGTGCTCAAAACACTCTAGGAAAAATGAAGAAACAACAGGCATAAGGAGGATTATTAAACATCAGAAAGATTACACTGTATGTGTTCCATCCTGGAGCGGATGCTACTCCCTGAGACATAAACAGAGGTGCATAACTTGAAGGGGTTTGCCACTGTGGATTGGGCAATAAATGAGCTCTGTGAAATGACAGCTGACCGGTTGTTGGAGACTGAATAGGAGGATGTAGAGCAGAATCACGTAAAGGGACCATCATATTATTAGATGGCTGAGGATGGTGGAATTTACAAGTCCTCCCAAATTTGCAGAGTCCATTTCTAATATAATATGCACAATTGATCTCATTCTGTACGGAACCACATAAGCAAAGTAAAATTAATAACTACAAATTCACCTAACAATGATACAATGAAGTGAAGTTTGTTTAAAATGATATACTTGCAGTGATCTAAAGCAGACAATAAAAATGTCCTACAAACTCTACAATGTATCCTCACGCAAACACATTCTTTGGCAAAGCACAACCTAATTTTCCTAGTACTTTACATATTCCGCTTTCTTCCCCACCTCCGCTGGTACAGTCATGGCTGGAAAGTACCCAGCTCACAATGTCTGGACCATTTGTCTGTAGGAGTTATTTGTTCAAATTGCTTTCTTTATCATGCTTCAGACTAATGTTTGTGAAATGCAACCGTACCTGGTTCATATTCCATAGACTAAAACTACAATCTCTTTTCACCATTGTGAATTATTTCTTTTTACAACATATTACGAGAAAGTGTTATCTCCCTGGATATCACTCAATCACAAAGGAGCAACATTACACATAAACTAACATAAGGTTATCTAATACATGATCTAGAAAAGCAAAGCATAATGTTATAAGAAAATAAGATATAAAATAAGAAAGACTTTAATCAGAATGTGTCATGGTTGACCAAAACTAAAACTGGATAGAAATAAAATTGACAAAAATGACTAAGAGAAAGCAAAATATCCGAACCGGGCGAAGTGGATAACCCAAAACATTTAGAGCAACTCTTCCAGCAATACCAAGTTCGTCCCTAGGATGATGAAATTTGCATGTTGCTCCAAATTTGCAGGTTCCCGTTTTTAAGTAGTACTGGAGAAGATATCAAATATTCAATTGGAAAAATACACAAGAAACTGATCAGAAACAAATAGAGCCCTCGGTCAAATTCTTTAGTTGAAGCAATAAAAGATAGCAATACATAAAATGTGAATCCTCCAAGGCCCAAATTAGATTCATGACTGCAAAAGGATTTTATGACACACTGAATCTGTAGATAACAGACTTGGTAATAGACAATTCAGATAGGAGAATTGCAACAAGTTTTTTAGACTCTGCATGAGATTTTGCATTTTGGGCGAGTAGCAGCAGTATTTATGAAATCTTGGTGAGTTGAATATATGAGAAATGCCTTGACGTGCAAGCTATCATCCAGGAACTCTTAACATCAAGGGAACAAGAATGACTTTTTACTAGAAAACCTAAACAAACATCAAAAGAGTTAGCCTAGACGATAGACGGCCGGAATATAGCTGATTCCTGTAGCACCAAAAACAGAGACAAGTGCAGTATGGATGCATACCTGACATTCAGGTTGTCCTATTCTTTCTGGATACTCGCTTTTCATCCTTGCTGTGGCAATAGCCTACAGTTGAGAGTCCAGAAAGTTATCAAATTGAGTTGGATAGATCTAAATAGAATAGCATGTGAAGGAAAACCTGAAGATGCAAATCTACTTCAACAAGTATGCAGTAGGTTTCCAGTTCAGTTGTTTCATTAGTTTTAAGTTCCGGTCAATATCAGGTGGTACATGGATGTAAATACTCATTTAGTTTTATCATTCACCATTTCCAGAT
Organism: Sesamum indicum; assembly: GCF_000512975.1. NCBI lineage: Eukaryota > Viridiplantae > Streptophyta > Magnoliopsida > Lamiales > Pedaliaceae > Sesamum > Sesamum indicum. Next base: position 16,417,055 of record NC_026148.1, on the reverse strand, counting down.
CAAACCACCTACACTCCAATTTGAGGAGATGCAAACTTGAAAGTGTTTTTCCTTTTTTTATCCCTCCTTCCATCAGATTGGTGTTAGGAGCAGAGCATGCTCAGCAACTAAAAGAGTTATCATAAATAAAATTGGACATGTAAAGACATTTCTGTTTAAGTCCATTAGATAAAAAGATTCATCAGCCACTGAAAGTAAAAACGGTACTCTCTTACCAGTGTCCTGTTGAGTGGATGATTAAATCGGCATGTAGCACCAAATCTGCATAGACCAGTCCGAATGTAGTAAGAACAATCTGGTTCACCTTCACGCACAGGATAAGGTCCAGACTCCATTTGTTCCATTGGTCTCATGTTCATTTGCAACAAAGCATCTGAAAGAATTATATCTCGTCAGTTTGTGAACGGCAAGGTAACTTAATGTGAACCATCATTGCCTGTCTCTATCATACTTACCAAACCTACTTACCATATATTTTTTGCCAAGGACCCATGAATTTGATATTTGATTTTCGAAATAATTCTATCCTTTATAAAACAGCTGGAAAGAAGAGTGTCCAACTTGGAAATAAACCAAATTCTCAAAATAAATGGTTCATAACACAAAAAATGCTAACAAATTGAGATGTCCGCTTTTCCCATTCTTCAAGGCCATAATATTATTCAACAAATAAAATTCGTCAAGATTTCAAACATATTTAGGAGGATGGATTTGAGTCCTCCAATTCCAACTCCTATACTTCAATTGCATATGTGAAAAACTATAATTGTGACGTCATCACAGAAATTCTCCTCCTACATGCTGGAAGAATGACTTGGAAGATCTTGAGATGCTAAAAATTAGTAAATTTCCTGAAAAAGGAAATGGGAAAGGGAAAAAAGGTAAAAATGCATTAAAGATGCTCTGTGTGTATCTCTACAATGGCTCTTTGTGTTTCTCTGGAAAACTGAGCTAACAAAACCTAAAGAAGAATAAACAAAGCCTAAAGAAGAATAAACAAAGCCAGACAGTTGATTTATGATATTCAATGAAGCCAAAATTTATGCATGGAATCAATGGATAAGGATCATAAATGGTGATATGCTGTAAGAAATTCCAAATAATGATCATAAAAAAGAAAACCTGATTATGAATAGCTCAGGATTTGGATGAATTCACAAATAGATGGTAGTTTACCATCATGAGTTATTACCAGCGGTATTATGCAGACATCAACAACCGATAAGAAAGCTAATGCTTGGGGGGAAAAAAATTGTAATGCAAGCTCCATCATAAACCAAAAAAAGAAGAAAAACCCAACCAAAATATCAATATTTTAGTAACTCCCAAAATCTATTTATTTTCTTGATCTTAGTTCTTATGGCAGAAAGCATATGAAACTATCAGCTGACATTAGTTTGAAACCCCAATGCAGTTTATCATGAAGTGCGACCACCACCCTGGCGTCTACATCGGAACCAAAACCACCAAAAGAGTATTTTCAGGACCTAACTGATTTGGCGTTTTATTTCCTAAATGAAGCTGTCCTTTTATAAAACAGCTGGAAAGAAGTACCAGACTTGGAAAAAGTTGTAAATCTTAGCACCAAATTCTCCAAAAGTTCACAAGCTAAAGTTCCAATTCTCTTACATGGTGAGGCTCCCATGTCTCAAAATTTCATTTACCAGTTTAACATTTTGAGCTTATACAAAAGGATCATATATTTCAAAAACCCCTATACATTTTCACCATCCACTTTGACTTGCACGCTTGAAATAATCCCATCCAAGAGATTCTAAAGAAGGATGATGCAAAAATTAAGTTGGTGGGGGAGAGAGGAACTGAGATGCTAAAATCATTAATTGCCTGCTAGATGGATAAGAAAACAAGAAGAGAAGAAAAAATAGCAGTTTGAACAAACAAGAATCAGAAGAGAAGAAATAGCAGGGAAACTGAAAGTGACCCTTGAAATTTCATTTACAAAGCATCAAATTTAGGCACGAAAGAGTGGTAACGATCACATGGTGATAATAAAAATCAAAGACAGTACATATAATTAGTTCAAAGAAATGATCGTGCAAAAGAAAACAAGAAGAGAGAAAAAATGCAGCAAGAAAAAAGGGGAAGTAGTTGCATTATATAATTAAGTAATGGGTAAAGGAAAAAACAGCAGCATGCAGACATCTGATTGTGTTAGATAAATAAAAGGTGAAAAAGAAAAAAATTGATAGGGAAATTGAGGCGGGGCAGTGGAAGGGGAGCAGATGCAGGAAATTGCATAAGAGCAAAGGCGATAACAAAAAATGAAAAAGTAGAAGGGAAGAAGAAGACCTTGATGGGAGGAGGAAGATGAGGAAGCGGAAGAAGCAAAGGCAATGAGCGACATTGGAAGGAAGCAGCCACATATCACAAGTGATTCAGTAGTAGTAGAAGCAATTAAGCGTCTAATAATCCATCAGTCACCGCTCCAATGACGCCAGAGTTGGGCCGCCGCAACACCTATTACAATACTACTTTATGGAAAAGCAGAAAGGGTGGTGGCGGTGGGGGTGGTGGTTGAGGGGCGTTAATGGTATGTCTTATATTGGTATGAAATATGGCGTTGTGTCCTCTCCACTCCCCACACAAAGACAAATACATTACATTAGATGGAGAAGAGTGAGAGAGGGAAGCACCATTTTCACACACACTATGACCCACACCCACACCGACACCCACACCCACTCAACCATGGTTTGATACATCTCATTTATCCCCAATTCAATATTTCTTTTATTTCATAAACTAAATAGTAGCCTTCCTTAAACTAAATAAACTCTTTAAATTTGTTAGAAACATCATCTATTTTAAATATTTATTTTTTACTTTTTTATCTATAAGATTATGATACTAATTTAATTTGAATTTATCTTAAGTATTTACCTAATTCTCATGTCTCCATCATATTTTGTATTTAAATAGAAAGAAACCTATTATGCATCTCTCCATTTTCTAGATACACTCAATTCTATCAATTTTCTCCGTTAAACAGTTTTAAAACTTAACACTCTATACGTTCAATTTTTATTGCTTTTGTATGCTGCAATGGGCATATCACACTTTTTCATGATATTTTTTCATGCTTATTCAATTAATTAATAGTCTCCACCCTTCTTAAATTTTAATATTTATTTATATTTTACACTCATTCTCGGTGTGGTGACTATTATTTTGATATTTATCATAATACTTTTTTATTTTTTACATATTATTTTTCATGATATATACTTAAATTTATTGAGGTAATAATCTCTATCTTTTTCTATGTTTTCTTTATTAAGTTTTAATATTTATTTCTCTTATGGTGTTAGTTCTTTTAGATTTTTATGATGATTGCTTGATTTAATTTTTGTAGAGGAAGATATAAATTTATTTGGTGTTAATATGTTTATAATTTTTAATATTTATTTATATAATTTTTTTATATTTAATTTAGTATTTGATGCCCTCTAAAGTAATTGAGTCAAACCCACGAGTTAGGCATACTAGCTCAATCGGCTAAGAGCCTAGTTGGCTCACCAGCAGGATGGATAAGGGCCAGCTAATAGGACAGGTAAAGTCCATCGGCAGGGAAGAAAGCCCCACAACCTTACATGACACTTTACTAAATTGGTATGCCCAAGAAATAAGCCTATTTCAGTTTGACACGTCATCATATAGCTGGATGGACACGTCATGTAGCTTGCAACACATTTTTACACATCACCCTAAAATATATTTTTAGGTGGTTGCAATTAAACCGATAGCAAATGAGCTGGAAAATCTACGAATAACAGACCCCCGGATTTTTAGGCAAATTTGCCAAGATTTCATCCAGTTGGTAGATCTTAGTCAATATTTATCCAAATTGTAAACGGTTGGTTTTGGACGATAACCAACTTGAAAAGCTTTCTAATGACATATGGAATTCAGTAATTTACCTCAGATCCAGCTCTGTACACGTCTATAAATAAAGGGCTTGTGCAGTCATTTAGTAACATCTCTCTTATTCTTCAAGCTCTTACTTCCTTGAATTATTCAGTAACATCTCTCTTATCCTCAAGCTCTTACTTCCTTGCATTACTCTCTCTTGGATTTGAACCAATTCTCAGCTTATAATTTTTACTCTCCACGAATAATTGTAATCTTTAATCATATTTTACCATTATTTTCACTTTATTTCAAGGTTTTCTTTTAATTCCTTATTTAATTCGTTAACTGACTTAAGCATCAGAGTGTTAACTTTTATTTGTAGAGTTAATCCCCGATAATATTAAAATTTTCTTGAAGATCATTCGACCCTTGTGGTGTAACCAAATTTCTAGTGGTGCCATCTGTGGGAACACTTGAGCTTTGGTATGAAAAATGACAAATTCCAACAATCGAGGTGACCACGGATCTTACGAGGGAGACTCTTCCCACATCTGGACTTGTTGTCCACCTGTGGACTCCACTTTGGGAGATGTTAACATCCCTGGTCCACATCCAGCAGTAGGAGTTAATGCTCCAGTCCCGGCCCCAGCTCTTGACCAAGCAACTGGACCTATTGTTTTGGATCCGCTCTTCTGCGAGTAGTTTCGTCAATTCATCATGGAACCATCAACTCAACCCTTTGATGGTTCTCAAGCCAGCGGAGCGGGACCCTCTTCCCAGCTGGAAAGAGGACGAACACCAGAAAGTCAAGGTATGGACGACCA
>NC_026148.1:16402515-16412157 GCF_000512975.1 Sesamum indicum | reverse complement strand
TTCAGTAGGATCGATCCACCCCTACTGATTTTGTGGGCAACGAAGCAGTTGGGCATCAACCCCCTGGTATCTGACAGTCTCTGAAGAAGGAGATGGTAGAACTCCACTAGTAGGTGATAAAAAAAACCATCCCTGTTGAGCGTGGCATTCCTTTCATCGAGTACATCATGGGGGAAGAACATCCTACTCACTTCCGGGCACCTTCACATCTACCAGCTTATGACGGTACCACTGATCCAGCTAAACATATTCGTAAGTTTGAAAATGCAGCCTTGCTCCACAGGTATACTAATGGTATCAAATGTCGTGTTTTACCTACTACACTAACTAACTTTGCCCAACAGTGGTTCATCTAGCTTCCTGCTGGATCAGTTAGATCTTTTGCAGAATTTAGCTCCCTCTTCCAACACCAATTCGCTAGCAGTAAGAAATAAAAAAAATCAGCCATTAGCCTTTTCGAGATCAAGTAGGAAGAGAAGAAAACCCTAAGGGCATACGTGCAATGTTAAACACAGTCATACTAGAGGTCCCTACAGCTACCAAGAGGTGCTAGTCAGTGCGTTCAATCAGGGACTTCGTGGAGGGCCCATATTCGAATCATTAGCTAAGAACCAGCTATTGACTTTTTAAACATACTAGCTCAAGCAAAAAAATATATAAATTTGGAAGACACCTGGTTGGTAAGAAGAATGGACTAGTCCTGCAAGGATGCTTATGAAAATTGACCGACTTCTTGTTTTGCAATAGCCTAAAGGCCTAGAGGAAGGTCCTCAACTCCCAAAATCTAAATATTTTTGCATGTACCATAGAGAGTATGGGTATGATACCATTCACTACCGTCAGCGCAACCAAGAGGTAGAAAGACTCATTCAAGTCGGTTACCTAAAGGGCTATCTAGATAAGAGAAAATGCGTGAATAGAAGGAAAAATGTTCCTATCACCAGAGCTCCCAAAGAGCTGAGCAACAATACGAGGATCCTTAAAAAAGGGAACATAAAAAGAAGGAAGCCCCAACTTAAGAAATGAGCCCAGAAAAATGTACCTGCTAAAGGAATAATCTATATAATACCAGGAGGACCTACGGACGGGACTCAGGATAAGCTAGACGTACCCATGCAAGGGTTGCCAGAAACGTTATAGAGATAGACGTCAAGGCACCAGCAGGGAGACCAATGATCCATTTTGGCCCTACTGACACCTAGGGAGTACATTTACCCCATAATGATGTACTTATTATTTATACCACAATGGTTAACTATACTGTTCAATGTATCTTTTTGGATTCAGATAGCTCTGTGGATGTCCTATTCGCTTCCTTGTTGTGGATATGCCGTCAACATACCACCTGATTTTGATGACCTACTCTGAACACTTTCCAGGCAGTTATCTTTACGTAACATATGAAGCTGAAATTTCCTGTTGGAGATAAGGTGGAAGAAGTGAAAGGCGATCAATACACAACACGAAAATGCTATGTGGAAGCAATAAAGAGAAACAATAGAAGGATAGAGGTAGAACCTCCTAACAAGGAAAATAGTCGAGGTTCTATCCAAATAGGATGGCCAGAAGGATATCGTTCCCGCTCGTGTCCATCTGATTGAAGAGCTACTAAGCATCTAGCTGGTGCCTGGAGAGCCAGGCAAAATTACCAAGTTGGTTCCCAATTGAGTCCCGCACTAGTAGGGCAACTAATCATCATTTTATAGTAGAATGTTGACGTCTTTGCCTGGACAAACAGTGACCTCATAGGTATTGATCCTAGCATAGTTGTACACAACTTGAACTTAGATCTAGCCTTCCTCCCAATAAAGTAAAGAAGAGGCATTTCGGGCATGCGAAAGATAAAATTTTACAGGAAGAGGTAGGTTAAGTTGTTGTCAGCAGGGCATATCACGAAAATTCAATTTTTGGAGTGGTTATCCAATGTGGTGTTAGTGCCCATACCAGGTAACAAGTAGCGCATGTGTCTTGACTTTCCAGATGTTAACTAGGCATGCCCTAGAGATTTCTACCCTTTACCTTGCATAGACCAACTGGTGGATTCCACCTCTGGCCATGAATTATTGAGCTTAAAGGATGCTAAGCAGGGTTACCACCAAATAATGCTCAAGCCTGATGGCCAAAAGCGAGTTAGCTTTATCATATCAGGAGGAACCTATTGCTATGTTGTTATGCCTTTTGGATTAAAAAATATAGAGGCTATGTATCAACACTTAGTGGACCGCATATTTCGAGAACAATTAGGACATAACGTAGAGGTATACATTGATGACATGCTGGTAAATAGCAGGCGGATGGACCAACACTTGATCTAGTTGAGACATTCGATACATTAAGAAAATATCACATGAAACTAAATCCAGCCAAATGCGCACTTAGAGTGTGAAGTGGCAAGTTCCTAAAATACATGGTTATGGAGAAAGGAATTGAGGTCAACCTAGAAAAAAGGGACATACTTATTTAGTTTTTTAACATATTTATTTAATATTAATAGGTACATGTCCCGTTTAATTTTATTCAAAAAAAATTATTGATTTATTTTTAACTACATTCATTTATGTCTAGTAAAATTTTTATAAAACAAATTTTGAACTTTGAGATATTTATTTATTTTTTTGTTTAGTTCATTCTATTAAACAATTAAATCATCACTTCTAATACAATATATTCCGGAATATTCAAAAGAATATCATTTCTTATGTTTTTAATTTTTTATAAATGAAAATTCATCAAAATTAACAAGCAATTTTTTATGGAGAAAAAATAATTTTCTGCATTATTTAATAATATTGTTATCAACACTTTTACTTTTGTAATTGGTCAATCTAAACAAAATAAGTAAATTAAATAAACAAAATTTTCAAAGTTCAAGAAAATTGTAAAAGTTTTGTTACATTGAAATTAATATGGTGAAAATAAAATTAATTTTTTATTTTAAAATTAATAAATAAGAGATTTTTTAATGAAGAAAGCAAGGGTTTTTCATTCTAAAATAGGACAAGAATTAATAGTTGAAAATAAAAATTTGAAGAAATGATTTTATTTTAAATTTAAGGATAATTTAAAAGGTTTTTTAAAATATAATATATATGTGTATGTATATATATTAAGAGAATTATAGTAATTTCTCATTTTTTTAACTTGAATTTGCTCATATCTTTGATAAACGAGAATATTTTTATTTTGGGATTCACTTTATTTAAAAAAAAAAAAAAGGGAATATGATCTACATATTAATTAATAAGTTATCTCATTTCAACCTTTTAATTCACTTCAAAACATGAGCCAGTAATTAATTAACTTGAGTTTTCATGGAGATAAAGTTTCATATTTTATCCTTCAAAAGTCACTTTGAATCATATACCTCTATGTATACTTCATATTGTCATATTGTTCTTAAATATTTAAACTGGGAACAGTATACTTTGCAAGTTGTTATAAGCTTATAGCATATCACTATGACCTTTTTTTTTTTTTTTGCCCCATTAGAATTTAGCAGTTATTGCCTATTTATACATTTCAACATATTTTGCATTTTAGACTTTTTTATTATTATAGTTTTTCTTTCCATCTGTTTTCTTTTTGAAAACATTCGTTTGTTGGCACGTTAAGCTTTCGTATAGTATTTTATTTTCTTACTTTATATTTTAATTTTTATAAGAAAGATTATTTTAGATTATGTACTTTAATATAGTTTTTGAGGAAGATGAATTATATAAACAAACAATTCATTTAATTAATTATTTTTATAATATATAAAAGTCGATCTAATCTATTTAAAACTTGGTACTATGAATAAAAATTTTATTGTGCATAAAAAGATGTATTATTATAGAAAAAAAAATATTGAACTTAAAAAAGAAGAAAATATATAATTATATAAATGTGTGGAGATAAGATGGTAAGCAGAAAATAAGAAGGGTGGGCAGAAAAAGAAGGGAATGGGTATAATAAAAGTAAAAGAACTCCAATTTGATTCATACATTTATCCGCAGCAGTAGGAAGAGGAGTTGAATCAACATACGTACATCCACATTTCTCCTCTTCATCCAACAAAACTGGAATAATTAATATTTTGATCATCACAACACATGATATGCTTCATCATCAATCAATTTTATTCTTCATCATGATCATCATAATTCATTTTCAGTTATTATTATCATACAATTATAACTAGCGAAAGAAATAGGATTTAGTTATCCTATTCCAAATTAAATGGCGAGCTTGACAAATCAGTCATCCAAGAAATCAATGAAAGCCCCCGGCGGTGGGTCTCAGGCCAGCAAAGGCTCCGTCGGCCAAACTGTGAAATTCGCTCGAAGAACTTCCAGCGGCAGATACGTCAGCCTTTCCAGAGAAGACCTTGACATGTCCGGAGAATTCTCCGGTGACTACATGAACTACACCGTTCACATCCCTCCCACCCCCGATAATCAGCCCATGGATACATCCGTTGCTACCAAAGCTGAGGAGCAATACGTCTCCAATTCTCTCTTCACTGGGGGGTTCAACAGCGTCACCCGCGCTCATCTCATGGACAAGGTTATCGATTCTGAGGTCAGTCACCCCCAGATGGCAGGATCCAAGGGCTCCTCATGCGCCATGCCCGCTTGTGATGGAAAAGTCATGAAAGACGAGAGGGGAAACGATGTCATCCCCTGTGAATGCAGGTGTGTGTGTCTGTGTGTCTGTATACATACATATATTACACCTTCTTTAAATAATTAATTTTGATTTTATACATTCAGTTTATTTTGAAAGATACGTAACCAGCTGCTAGTTTATACATACATTAATTATACACACACAATCGACAAAAATAGAATTAAAAAAGAATATTTGGTTAATTTATGGTGGTGCATGGTACACGGGCGTAGGTTCAAAATCTGCAGAGATTGCTACATGGATGCCCAAAAGGACACTGGTTTGTGTCCAGGATGCAAGGAGCCATACAAAGTTGGTGACTACGAAGATGAAATACCAAACTACTCCAATAGCGCTCTCTCTCTACCCGGCCCAGACGACGCCAAGAGGGGTCGCAACAACAATATGTCCATGACGAAGAGAAATCAAAATGGAGAGCAGTTCGACCACAACAAATGGTTGTTTGAAACACAAGGCACTTACGGATATGGCAATGCCTATTGGCCGCCAGATGATGTGTATGGGGACGATGGTGATGGGGGAGCTCAAAAAGGCGCCTTAGAATCAGGGGATAAACCTTGGAGGCCTATTACCCGAGTTATAGATATTCCAGCTAGCATTATCAGCCCTTACAGGTTGTTGATTGTCGTCAGGCTTGTTGTATTGGGCTTCTTCTTGACCTGGAGAGTAAGACATCCAAATAATGAAGCCATATGGCTTTGGTTGATGTCAATTGTTTGTGAGATATGGTTTGCTTTCTCTTGGATTCTTGATCAACTTCCCAAAGTGCATCCAATTAATCGAGTGACCTACTTAGATGTGCTTCGTGACAAATTTGAAATGCCATCGCCATCCAATCCTACGGGGCGATCCGACCTTCCAGGGGTAGACGTATTTGTGTCCACTGCTGATCCAGAGAAAGAACCACCCCTCGTGACAGCCAACACCATATTGTCAATCCTAGCAGTTGACTACCCTGTGGAGAAATTGGCTTGTTACATTTCTGATGATGGGGGTGCACTTCTCACTTTTGAAGCAATGGCTGAGGCAGCAAGCTTTGCTGATTTATGGGTTCCCTTCTGTAAGAAACACGATATAGAACCCCGTAATCCTGAAAGCTACTTTGCACTCAAGGGTGATCCCACCAAGAACAAGAGCAGGCCAGACTTTGTCAAAGATAGACGGAGACTTAAGAGGGAATATGATGAATTCAAAGTGAGGATAAATGGATTACCTGATTCCATTAGGAGAAGATCTGATGCGTTCAATGCCAGGGAGGAAATGAAAATGTTGAAACACATGAGGGAGAGTGGGGCTGACACTTTGGAGCCAATCAAAGTCCAAAAGGCTACTTGGATGGCTGATGGCACCCATTGGCCGGGCACCTGGGCAACTCCGTCCCGTGAACATGCCAAAGGTGACCACGCAGGAATTCTCCAGGTAAATGAATGACTAATAATTTTATTTCATTTAATTTGGAGACCCTTAATATTAATTGTGTGTGTATATACATAAATAAAATATTAGGTGATGTTGAAACCTCCAAGTAGTGACCCATTGATGGGAAGTACTGAGGACAAGCTTATAGACTTCACAGATGTGGACATACGTTTGCCCATGTTTGTGTATATGTCGCGTGAAAAACGTCCAGGCTACGACCATAATAAGAAAGCTGGTGCCATGAACGCTCTTGTGCGATCGTCAGCTGTGCTGTCGAATGGTCCATTTATGCTCAACCTTGATTGTGACCATTACATCTTTAACTGCAAAGCAGTTCGAGAAGGGATGTGCTTTATGATGGATAGGGGCGGTGAAGATATATGCTACATTCAGTTTCCTCAAAGATTTGAAGGCATTGATCCATCTGACCGCTATGCGAACCACAATACTGTCTTCTTTGACGGTAATATGCGAGCACTTGATGGTCTCCAGGTACATATAATTTCAAACCTTGCTTGCAAATTTCAATACTATTATGTCTGTGTATATTTTAATGCTCTTAATTACTAGTCTTGAGGCTGAATTAAAAAAATGTCTAGCTTATATATATAGTGATCATTGATTTTAGGGCCCAGTTTATGTCGGGACAGGCTGCATGTTTCGAAGATTTGCTCTTTACGGGTTTGAACCTCCTAAAGCTGACAAGATAAATGAAAAGGGTTCGGAGACCGAAGCTCTTAAGACAACTGACTTCGACCCAGATCTTGATGTAAATTTACTACCCAAAAGATTTGGGAACTCCACAGTGCTGGCTGAGTCGATTCCCATAGCTGAATATCATGCTCGTCCAATTGCGGATCATCCTGCAGTCAAGTATGGAAGACCACCAGGCATTCTTAGGGCCCCTCGTGAACCACTGGATGCAACTACTGTAGCTGAAGCTGTCTCTGTTATATCTTGTTGGTATGGCCTATATATATATATATATATATATATATCTCCTACTTGTATTCATGATTCTATATTAGTTCTCTTCAAAAAAGAAAAAAAAAAAAAACTATGGATATCAAATATTTAATTAATGATGGATGGATGAATGTACAAATTAATACAATTAGGTACGAAGACAAGACTGAATGGGGTGACCGTGTGGGTTGGATTTACGGTTCGGTGACAGAAGATGTGGTGACAGGGTACCGTATGCATAACCGTGGATGGCGCTCCGTCTACTGCGTGACCAAGCGCGATGCGTTCCGTGGATCAGCTCCAATCAATCTCACAGATAGGCTGCACCAGGTGCTTAGATGGGCTACTGGGTCTGTTGAGATATTCTTCTCCAGAAACAACGCGTTGTTGGGTTCTACGAAGATCAAAGTCCTGCAGCGCCTCGCTTATCTCAACGTCGGCATCTATCCCTTCACATCAATATTCCTTATAGTCTACTGTTTCCTACCAGCTCTCTCACTCTTCTCGGGACAATTCATCGTGCAAACACTGGACGTTGCTTTCCTGGCATTATTGTTGACAATATCGCTTTGCTTGGTGGGATTAGCATTGCTGGAAGTGAAATGGTCAGGTGTGGGACTAGAAGAGTGGTGGAGGAATGAGCAATTTTGGCTGATCTCGGGAACGAGCGCACACTTGGCGGCAGTGGTACAAGGACTGCTGAAGGTGATAGCAGGGATAGAGATATCGTTCACATTAACATCAAAGTCAGCTGGAGATGACGTCGATGACATATACGCAGACTTGTACTTGGTGAAATGGACATCGTTGATGATACCACCAATAGTGATTGGGATGATAAACATAATAGCAATAGTGGTGGCATTTTCAAGAACAATATATGAACAAGTGCCACAGTGGAGCAAGTTCATAGGAGGCGCATTCTTTAGTTTCTGGGTGCTGGCGCATCTGTATCCGTTTGCAAAAGGGTTGATGGGGAGAAGGGGGAAGACACCGACCATAGTGTTTGTATGGTCAGGACTCATTGCCATTACACTCTCATTACTGTATGTGGCTATCAACCCAGCTAGTAATCAGGATTCAAATCTCACTACTGGTTTTACTTTCCCTTAATTTAATATATAAATATATGCACATTATTTTCTCTTGCTTAATTCCTTCTTGTAACTATATATATATATATATATAAGAAGAGAATAAATTAGTGGTGTAGGTAGTAGGTATCTCAGGGTAATGAATTTCGACTCCTTCAGGTGGATCTCTGGCCAATGCAGAAGCAAATGGTCCCTTCTTAAGGCCTTGAATCAATATATTGACCATTATGTCAATTCTAAGATCCTGCACTTCTAACATTTCATTATTAAACCATCCCATAAAACTTTTCAATGACTCATTATCCCTTTGTCTGATAGTGAATAGGTAAGTAGCCGATCTTTTCACTTTTTTCTTACTAGCAAAGTGAAAGGAAAAATTTTGAACCAATTTCTCAAATGATTCTATTGGTCTGCTTGACAAATTTGTAAACCATTCTTGAGCCTTTCCTTTTAAATATAGTCACAATGATCTTGGCTTGATTGAATCTGTCTGCTCATATAGATTCATAACCAATTCGAAAGTAGACACATGCTCCTTAAGATTCTTAGTTCCATCATACTTAGGCAAATATGGAAATATAAAGCTATGATCCACGAGCTCCATCAGAATTTGTTGGAAAATTGTGAGTTTCTATTTTGGGCCACGATCTCCCCTTATTTCATTAGCTCCACTATCTGTTGGCCTAACTTCTCAATCTGCAGATTGTCGTTGTCAACCTATGCCTTGGAAATACCAGGCTGTCTTGTTAACACCCTTCTGCTAGTTACTTCACTAGACATTGTTCTTTCATGACCTTTGTCAAGTCCTTCAAGTGTGACTCTATCCTGCTCAGCCTCTACTTTTTTTTTTTACTTTAAATAGTTGTCTTTTCATGTTATCTTTTAGAGCAAGATTTACTGTTCTCCTTTCATATTCTACAATAGCTTTCCTGCTTTCTTCCTCAATCATATGTTGAATATCCGCTCGGGTTAGATGTAGAATTTGATCCTCCTCTATATAAGGTTCTCCTCCTGATATTCGTGCTCTCTCCTAAATGCTCCCTCTATATTGTTCGATAAGTTCTCAAGATTTTCCCACAGACGGCGCCAAACTGATCTAGGTCGTTTAAGTAAGGTCGGGCCATGCACTGCATCATCCAAAGATCCGGTCGAAAGAGATCCCAAATCACTTGGAAATGTGGAACCTAAGAACAAAGAAGATTGTTAGGCTTATTGGGAAGTCCCCAATTAAGACCCTCCAATGCTTAAGTCAGTATAAGATGAGGTTGAAAGCGATCTAGAAGGTTTTAATGTAGTCGAATAAGCATTAAATGCAACATACCATAAATGCTTTCAAACAACAATATTTATATATCCAAATGTCTGTACACAGTAGGTCCACCTGTCAATATCTCATAGAAGACTTACTGGAAGATCCAACGGTTGATATCTCGGGTCTTAACTTCAGGTCAGATAGGGCGGGGCGGTCCAATGACCCGAGTCGATAAAAAGTGCG
>NC_026148.1:16394019-16402473 GCF_000512975.1 Sesamum indicum | reverse complement strand
ATATATATATATATATATATATATATATATATATATATATATAGAGCGATGAACCCATTTGGTCTTTTAGTTAATTATTATTACTATTATTATATGGAAAAACAAAAAAATATACACCTCATTAACTCCCAAGCTACCTCACTTGACATTTGGGCACCAAAGTTAATAATAGGCTCGATGACCACTTGCAATATTTTTTTCTATAAAATTATATTTAGTGTAATGCACAAACACAAATAATTCAAAAGTGCTCGATGATCATTTGCAATATTTTTATCTATAAAATTATATTTAGTGTAATGCACAAACACAAATAATTCAAAAGTACTAATATTGATCTTATCAATACGTGACTAATCCAATATAAATTTATTAACATCATAAATGAACAAAAATTGAAGTCAAATTAATTGGTATGAATATAACATATTATTAATAGTCAAGGGTATTTTTATCCATTTTTATTTAATTTAAAAAATTATCACAAAGATTTTTTTTTTAATTTAGGGGGTAATTGAAGATTTTTTTTTTTAATTTAGGGAGTAATATATAAACGTGGTATACTTTAGGGTTGCAAAATATTTTCACCCTAAATTTTATTAGGAATATATGTAATAATTATTAATAAAAAATTCTCATTTGATAAGTTGATGTTTAATAATAATATATTGGGTTTGGGTGGAGTAGGGTTTGTGTTGTTCTTCCAGTGTCCGTCTCCCTCTCTCCTTGTATTCCTTTTCTCTCCCAAATTCAACACCCAAATCCGCCATGACTGGAAAAGCTAAACCCAAGAAACATACCGCCAAGGAGATTGCTGCCAAAGTTGACGCCGCCACCACCAACCGCGGTGGTGGTAAGGCCGGCCTCGCTGATCGCACCGGCCAGGATAAGGGCGGTCATGCCAAGCTCGAGTGCCCCCACTGCAAAATCACTGCATGACTCCAGGCTCAACAATCTTCACGCCACCGTCGTCCCCGAATCCTCCAAGCCTAAGCCCGGAGTCCGCGGCAGCTTGAAGAAGTGAAAAGTCGATCCCTTCCCCCCCTCTCTCTCTATTCTTCCATTCATTAGGTAACGGAAAAAAAAAACGAAAAAATAGGGATCATGCTGCTCCTGTTGTTCTGTCCTCCCTAATATCTACAATAATTTAGCAGACTGCGTTCTCTGTGTTTCTTTGATTTCTGCCTGTTGTCTATCATTATGGATATGGATTAGTACTAATTGTCTTAGTTGGTAAAAGTTGGCGCTCTATATGTGTCTTTGTGCTATTGGGTATTGCTATTTTTTGGCTCAATCTTAACAACACATCAGGTATTAATGCCTTATTGTGCTTTTGGGAAAACCTGGAGCTCTGCACTTTTTAGTGGGACTTGAAAGGAGCCATCCTAACTGAATCACTTTTTACAAATTCGTACGTCATGTCGCATATTACTGACTTAATTTATTTATTGTATATCTGATCGCATTGCCTATGTTCTCTTAAAAACTATCTGAAAGATGCTCTTATCTGGTGGAGTTTCTTTCATATTGTTAGTTAATAATGTAAAGTACTTTTAACCAGTCTACTATTATCTGAAGGCCAGTGTGACTATAGTTATAGCTTGGTGGTGAATAAGTGACTCTTTGTGATGCCCTGTGGTGTTATATTTTTGTTACACGAATTATAGGCTTAAATTGATCGAATAAAGCTTTGTTCATGTCAAATTCTACTGCAAAATAGATTTATTGGGTCAGAGTGGGTCTAAATACTGTCAAAGTATCTACATTATGGTTTCAGATGAATCGGGAGACTCACAGTAAAGATATGTGATCTTTGATAAGAGTATGTCTGAATCCATTTCTTAGTAAATTGACAACTTACCTGCCTAATCCTTGTTAGCTAACTGCATATTAGAGGATACACTTATATTCTTTAGTTGCATCTGTGTTCTATCCCTGACTTGTTTTGAATATTTCACTTTGCTGATATGGTGGTGTCAAAGTGTTTAGGATCGAAAGTCGAGTATTTGGTATTTGTGAATGATTTTGATTGGGAATTTAGGTCTAGGGATTCTTGGGCAATGACATTTGTATAAATGCTGGAGCAAGATTTCTTTTATTTGCCTTCCCATTAGTTGCATAACTGCATCCTATGTGAGCTGTAATAAGAAGTCTTACATTGTGGTACTTGTCCCTGGTTACTTGGTTGTCTTCTACATACTTTTAGACTTGTTTGCTATTCATTGGCTTAAACATGAGTTATTTCTTCACTATATTGGTTATATCTATACATTTATAATAGGCTCTCTTCTTGGTAATTCCCAGAAAATTGATTTACTTAATTGGAAGCATTGATACTTGGTTGGTGTAGCTATTGTATGTATCTGCTCACAGTAAGAAGTTAAAATCAAGATAGTTTTTGCATCTCCACACGGCACATGTAATCACATCAGGTGGTAATAGTGGAATTAGTTAATAGCATTGATGCATATGGAAGAGCTAAATTTGTTCACTTGCGAACACCAAGTGCTAGTACTTAAGCTTGGTGAAGAATTGATGATGTCATATTTATATGATACACATCTATTGTCTATCTCTTTTCTTTAGGAATTCTAGTGATGGTTCTCTAAAACCGCAGTGACTGTGCATATTCTTCTTGTCCTTTTTCTTCCACTTAGTGCTGTAATGATGGTTCTTGAAATCATTGTGATGGACATCTTTTCTACATGCCCATGCCCACTCATTTTAGGATATTATTAACTTGGCAACACAGGAAATATCACTATTTTTGTGATGCTCTGAAACCTCATTATCTTGGGATAAAACTTATTGGGGATTTGGATTGAATTCCTTGTACCCAGGTATTATGCTATGGAGTGAAGCACGAGCTTGGAGCTGGAGTAGGCGAATGAGGGTGTCGTATACAAAAAAAAATTCAAGAATGAGTTTCCAGAAATATTTTAGTTTTTAATGATTGTATATATTGATATCAGTATTTATTACCTTGATATAGATGTTATTTAAATATGATATGAATGTTAGATAAAAAAATTTACCAAGTTCTGTGTTGTCACACATATAGTTTGTATTTTTCTCTGGTGTTGTTATTAAGGTTCGTGTGTTTGTGTGCGTGTGTAGCAGCAATGTTTTTGCATTAAAGGGCAAGTTTGTGGTGTTTAGTTGTCCTACCCAGATGTTGATGACAAGAGTGAGGATAATTGAGAAACAAATAGGTGGGCAGCGACAGAATGAGCGAGAGAGCTCCAGTGGAGAATTTACGACATTTTTATATCTAAATTCTCATCTTCTCCCTCCATCCATCCATCCATCCATTACGTGATCTATAATATATCATCAATTAATTAATTAATTATAGTCGTTTTGAGTAATAATATTGGAGGGTGGAGGGAGGTAATAACCCAATTAATTAATGTGTTCATAGATATTTGTACCAACTCCCATCCCATCCCATTTTCTTATGTAGGATTTTGAGCTACTTTTAGTAAAATTGCAGATCCATTCAATATTTAAAATTACTTGTGTTCAAATCCAAATATGTACTACTCTTAGAATAGGAATAGAGTAAATGGTATAGACGGCATGAGTGGGGGAGTGCAAATGAGTCTTGCAAACAGAGTAGAGAGTAGAGAGATTGAAGAAGATGAGCGGTGGCGGGCGGCGGAGACTCCATCCGAAGAAGGTTTGCAGTGGCGGCATATCTCCCACACTTAAATTTACACTTCTCAATTCTTTCTTTTTGGGTAGTTTTTAAGCTCAGCTAATAATGATAATAATAATAATAATAAAAATGTCGGTCACCACCACCAGCTATGGCATCCGCTCGTTCGCTGCAGCGGCCTCGTCCGCCTCCTCCTCTTCTTCCGCCGCCCCAAGGCTCTTTCCTTCTCTCCGCGTTTCTTCTTCCTATCGTTCGTCCTTCACCGCTTCTCCCTCCAACTCAATCATGACTGATGTCACCGCCATGGACGCTGTCCACAGACGCCTCTTGTTTGAACACGAGTTTGTCACCCCCACCCCCGCCTTCTTTTTCTCAGAGTTATTGCTTATAATAGACGACCGGCATGCTACTTAAACGTTTTACCTCTCTGCCTGCAGATGCATATTGGTTGATGTCAATGATCAGGTCGTCGGCCATGATACCAAATACAATTCTCGTAAGTGCGGAGCGGTAGCGGGAGCTTTCTTTTCATTACTTCCATCATCCAACTGACTGCAAATTTGTACTTCTTAGAGAGTTTGGATTAGTTGCTCTTTACAGTTTTATCTCAAATAAGGGGCTGCTCACAATCCCTTATTTGCCTTTTTCTTTCCCAAATCTTCAAATATAGCTGCTCTTGAATCACTTTTTATTTTCTTTGCTACTCTTATTTATTGTGGGAATGTCAAGAAAAACTGGAGAAACTTTTCAGAGGATGTATTTTGGACATGGCTCATTGTTTTTCATGTTCTATTTCTCTTTTCCTATTTCCTTCCTAAAATGAGATCAAGCCCAAAATTGGATACCGTTTAAGTGTTTCGTATTAATTTAACCTGTAAAAGATACGAAAAAACTTACAATTTATCGAGCAGTAGTTGTGTGTTTTCACCTTTTGCAGATGTTATTATCAAATTGTGTGCAAGAGCTGCATATTTCTATTATGTTTCTGCTTTCTGAAGTTTGAATTTCTAGCCAAAATATAGCTTTTTTCTTCTCTTTTTGCTTGCTGCAACTTGCATATTGTGAAATAGATATCGTTGGGCAAAATATTCTTGATCGAACAATCTCTCTCTGTGCAGGCCACCTGATGGAGAAGATTAAGTCTGAGAATTTGTTGCATAGGGCTTTCAGTGTGTTTCTGTTTAACTCAAACTATGAGTTATTGCTTCAGGTGTGTATCTTGAGATTACTCCAATGTGTTCCTTGGTGCAGATTGGCTCAGAAAGCTTGTTTTAATTGAGTCCCATTTACTTGAAGAATGATGAGTGATGAAAGAAGTGTGTGACCAAAATAGGGTAGTGATGGTTCAACTTTTACTATGCCATTTACACTTTGCGTGATCAAATGGAGGACATAAATAAAATGTACTTGTGTTTGGTTTGAGCCGCAAACACATGCTATTGAACTATTGAACAGTATTTCGCTAACATATTTGCAACACCATGCTATTGAACTATTGATGGTATTTCCCTAACATATTTGCAACCAGTAGTATATACAAAAAAACAATTTTCTTCTTCGATCCTGCTCCATTGTATATGCTCTGGACAAGCTAAATCTTTGATGCTCATTTAACTTCTAGTTCTTATTTGCTAAAGAATTGCAACACATTTTGATATCATCTGTCGTACTTGCAGCAACGATCTTCGAGAAAGGTTACCTTTCCCTTGGTGTGGACGAACACCTACTGCAGTCATCAACAGAACAGACCGCTGCCCGCTAGATTGGTATTTTGTACAACCAGGACAGGCATCATCAACCCCAACCATAAAATCAAGCACTTGGTGTGTTACTCCACATTTTCTCACTTCAACGCACAGGCTTGTCACTCCACTCTCATAAAAAATGGCTCTACCCGCACTCTGCATCTTATTAACTACCTCTTGAGCCTCTACTTGAGAAATTCTGATTCACATCATGCCAGGAAGTTGTTCGATGAAATCCCTGAAAGAGATGTTAGAACTTGGACAATTCTCATATCGGGCTTCTCTAGGTACGGGCATCACAGGATTGCCTTGGATTACTTTGCTCAGATGCAGAATCAGGGAGTTGTATCTCCCAATGCCTTCACTTTGTCCACTGCACTCAAATCTTGTGCTTGTGTTAATAATGGGCTTCAAATGGGGAAGTCAATTCACGGTTGGATGATAAGAAATGGGATTGATGCCGACATTGCATTGAACAATGCTGTTCTTGATCTTTATGCTAAATTCAGAGTGTTTGATTATGTGAAAAGATTCTTTGGCTTGATGGATGATAAAGATTCTACTTCTTGGAACATAGTGTTGGCTGCAAATTTAAGTAAGGGTGAGATGGACCAAAGTCTTGGTCTTTTCTGGAGGTTGCCAACCAAGAGTGTTTCGACTTGGAATACAATCATTGATGGACTTTTACAACATGGATTCAACAGGTGCGCACTGGAGCTTCTGTATGAGATGGTGAAAGTTGGACCTGCTTTTGACAGAGTTACATTTTCTATATCATTTGTTTTGACATCTTCATTGAAGAGTTTGGAACTAGGGAGGCAGATCCACTGCCAGCTACTTCGAATTGGGATAAATGAAGATTATTTTGCAAGCACTTCACTTCTTGATATGTACTGTAAGTGTGGGGAAATGGAGAAGGCTTCGATGGTTTTCCGAGAATTACAACTCAGATGTTCTAAGGAATCTCATGATGATTTAATGGCTCGAACTGTTTCTTGGAGCACAATGATTGCTGGGTATGTTCAACATGGTATGATAAAAGATGGCATGGTATATTTCCGCTCCATGATTCATGAGCAACTTGAGGTGGATCTATTTACTCTCACTACTATTGTTACTGCGTGTGCTGATACTGCTTTGTTGGAGCTCGGTCAGCAGATTCATGCTCGTACACTTAAATTAGGACATGCGCAAGATATTATCTTGTGTTCATCCATGATTGACATGTACGCCAAATGTGGAGAGTTGGATGATGCTTGGTCATTTTTCAGGCTAACTCGAACTAGGAATATAGTGCTTTGGAGTGTTATGATATCAAGTTATGCAATGCATGGGTGGGGAAAAGAAGCCATACAGCTATTTGAGTTGATGCAAAATGAGGGTATTAGACCGAATGAAGTGAGTTTTATTGGGCTTCTCACTGCGTGTAGCCATGCTGGTTTGTTAGAAGAGGGCTGCAAGTATTTTAGGATGATGATAGATGTTTATGGAATCCAACCTGGTATTGAACATTTCGCTTGCATGGTAGATCTTTTTGGCCGAGCAGGTCACTTGAAAGAGATCAAAGATTTTGTTTATGAGAATGGGATCCATCATCTGCAAGAAGTCTGGAGAGCATATTTATCTTCTTGCTGGCTTCACAAGAATGTTGAGATGACCAATTGGGTCTCCAAGAAACTGCTTGAACTTGAGCCACATGAAGCTGATCCTTACCTTCTCATATCAAATACTTATTCAGCAAACCATATTTGGGAGGAGGCAGCTAAAATTAGGGGTTCAATGCAGGAAAGGCAAGTTAGAAAACTTCCTGGTCAATCTTGGATCTATTGACAAAAAATCAGTGTTTGCTGCATTTGACACAGGTCTCTCCAGTCACACTGTTGAATGGACTTCCTTAATTGATTTAAATGGTGGGGAAACATTGATGTTATGTCGCATGAACGAATGAGTAAAAGGCGAAGCAGCTTGCTGCTTTCGTAACTAAGTCCTCGATTAATATCGTCTCCCCTTGCACAAAAATGGGCATTCCATGGACATGGGTTGAACATGCATCAACCTTGAAACATGTCAATTTAAGATCCATTGCAATCAGAGAGGTACTTCTGAGCGTCAATTTATTCGTTTCCTTTTGCCACAGTCGGAGATTTCTTTGCCAACGCGACTCTCATCTTTTTGCATCGTTCTCTACTTTCCGCCCTGTTTCTTTTACAGATATCTTGAAATTTGCAAAAGGAAATTGGCTAGCTATGATGTTGGACGACTTGTTTCAATGAATTACCAAGCACGAAAGATTGGGGATAATGGCTGCAGGTGCATTTGGAGTGCCACAAGGTCGAATCTGCTCTTCCTTTGGGGTGCTGGACCTGTGGAGGTATGTTTTGACTCCTGATTGGTTATGTAAGTGCGATTGTTTTGACGTCAATAATAACTTGTTTGATGTTTCAGAGTTTGCCTCAGTTCCCCTGCCTACACATAAAGCTCTGAAGAAGGGGTCATTATGTATGAGTTTAAGGTGGGAATTACATTGAATCTACTCAACTCATTCATTTATTTATATATGTGATCAGATTTCAACTTCAGTTTAGGAAATTATAGTTGGACATGGGAACTGCATACAACTGTTTTGAAGGGGAATACAACATCTGATTTACCAGAGGTATGCCTACTACTTCTTGAGAAACTAAAGTAGTTTTTATGACATTACTTATTTCTTGCTTACTTATATCTCTTTAGATGCCTAATGATTCAGATCAGGACGAAATGCCTTAGAAATTCATTAGGTTGAATAGGCATGATAAGTTTAGTTATTTGCAGCAAAGCGAAAAAATGATTATAAACATTATGCATCAAATAATAGCTCTGTCTTGTGTTGTCAATCAGAGGTTAAAGGTTTTTTTTGCAACACAAGTTGTGGTGTTGTAAGTAAATGTTATTATCTTCATTTGCTGAATATGAAATTTCATTATAAATATATAACTGAAGGATATGTGGGACAACATAAGTCCAATGAGGATTAGTAAATACCATAGAAAAGAAAAAGGAAGTTGCCTA
>NC_026148.1:16387096-16394009 GCF_000512975.1 Sesamum indicum | reverse complement strand
TTCTCATCTATAGAGTTGCCTTGCACGGAACAGATATTATTAGCAGTTCCCTCACTCCGTACCTTATAAAATGTTGGTGATGAAGATGTAAAATAATAGAGAAAATATTAGGAGATAAGCATTCGAAAACATGTTTGCTTTGAAGCCCAATTCATCCTGCATCACTGAAATTATGAATTCTATTTGAGTTGAGATTGGTAGGACCAGTCGCATCCCCATCTCAATTTCTTAAATTTTAAGCCCACGTTTAATGCTTTAGAGCCAGTTTGTCCAAAGTTTCTATCTCCTTGTTAACTCTTTGTCTACTTGTAAGCTTATTTGTATGTAGTTACTGAAAGTCTTGCCTGTGGCTGTTGAAACTTAAGGTTTCACTGCTTGGGTCATTTCCTCCTTTCTGTTTACATCTTAAGACCGCCCTTCCGCTCCGCCCAAGTCTTCCAATTTCCATTTTCTTTCAACTCTTCATATCACAAATGCCAATCACTCCACCGTGTTGTCAATGGACGATGATTATCTCCGTCCACCACTGCTGCTACCACCGTCAACTCTATTGCCAATGGCTTGAAGAACCAATCCTTGGATAATACCAATCATAATGACGATACTGTTAGTCAAAATAGGGTTAAGTTAAAGCTGGAAGAACTGAAGTGGGACCATTCCTTTGTTTGTGAGCTGCCCAGTGATCCAAGGACCGATTTAAAACCACGAGAGGTTTTGATTTTCTATATTCACCCCCAAATTATTTCATGCTTTTATGAATAAACATGTTTCGACTTATTGGTACTAAAGGCTCCACTTGGGATGTTGTTTGATTGAATGTTCTTACGCTTAAAGTATTTGGTGTTAAGTGGAGGTTGATTCAATTGCCAATTATATAAGTTAGAAACAAGCATAGGAAGCATATGCACAATGGCTCGTCAGTTTCTTACAAGTACATAAAGAACCACAAATTCCTTTGTAAGGATAATAACTCCACTTATAATTGCGCTGAATCAACCAAAAATATCGGTATAGATTCACTCAAAAAGGGAGACCATCAACGAAAGGGGCACAGAAATATATAAGTTATCCTAGAACCGATTTGGTTCTAATAGAGATTCCATTTTACTTGATTTTTTGACGCTCTTATGTGTATGTTTGGATAATCAGCATTATACTTTACCTTCCTCGTCATGTTAATATTATTTAATGCCTTTCTTTCCTTTTCTTTTTGTTTTCAATAATATGTATGAGCAGGAAGTTTTAATTTTTGGGGTAAATTGCATGACAACCCCTGTGTTTTATAAAATACAGAGAGTGTTTTACCTATTGTGCTAGTGGGCTTCAATTTTGGTTTTATAGGGTTACTTTAAATGTATAAATATATATTTCGTCTTCGTCCCTTTCTTTCACATTTTTATATATTTTAAATTGATTTATTTATATTATTAATTTATTAATAAATTATATATTTGATTAATTTAACTTATTATTAAGTTCAAATATATTTCAATAAATTATATTTATTTATGAAATATATTAATTTAAATATAAAAAAACCTAAAAAGTATATAAAATTTTTGAAATTAAAATTTGAAACTTAAAAAATACAAAACAAATTTAATATACTAAAAATCACTCTTCAAATATAAATATTTATATAAATATAAATAAAAATCAATTATACAAAATATATACTACCTAAATTGAATTATTAGTTTATTTAAATATGTTTCAATAAATTCTATTTATTCATAAAATATATTAATCAAATATCAAAATCAAAAATTTATATCAGAATATGATTTAAATCATATTATTTATTGTAAATAATATTTAAATTAAAATGACAGTTCTTGAATAAAAATTTAATACATTTTTATTTTTATTATTTTCAAAATTTGAAAAAATTACATAATTTTAACTGAATTAAATAACGAAAAAAAAGCATCTTCCCCGTTTTTCCACTTCCTCGGCGCTCGTCACTAGCCACGGGTAATGGGGTGCCCATAGCCCTAGATCTAGGCGACAACGGTCGCCGAGGAATGGGTGACGACAGGCGACGTCGCGTCGCTCCCTTCTGAAGGGGCCAGGAGGCCACTGGCGCCGCCTCTGTGTATTATATATAATATTATATGTACAAGTATATATATAAATAAAAATATATTTTTTAAATTACTTGAAATCTGGACGGTTCATATTTTAATTATTGAAAATCAATGACTATCATAACAAGGGTATAACGGATAATTCAGTGAAAAATTTAACACCTTTAATGTCAAGTAAAGGTAGGGGAGAGTATGTATTATTTTTAAAATAAGAGGATTTTATGCAATTTATCCATATTCTTGGTCACTGGTAGAAATTGCACTCATGCTGTAATTTGCTGGGAGTAATTAACCATATATTGAATTTTGTTCTTTATTGATTTATTCAAGAATCTTCAAATATATTATATACATCTTTTTATTAGGATGTTCTGAGTAAGGACTTGTATGTTCTGTATCCTGATTATTAGCATCACTTCCTTGATTGACAGAGTTATGTAATTCTGTGTGCTTGTGATATTATTTGCTGGTATTGCATGCTTGCTATACAAAAGTATCTCCATCAGCTGAGGTGGATAATCCTTGGCTCGTGGCATGGTTTGATTCAGTTGCAGAGTTACTTGATTTGGATCCCCAGGCCAGGAGTGAGTTGTGTCATTATCTGCATCTTCGTTATTATGCTATATTGCTTTTCCTTTCATAAGAATTATATTTCTTCCTTCTCTGATAGACTAAATATCTGTCGTGCCTTATTTATTTTTATATCTCAGATTCCAAAAGCCTGATTTTCCGTTGTTATTCTTGGGAGCTTCACCTTTAGTTGGACCGTGAGTGTTAGTCCCCCATATTTTTGTTTTTCTTTTTCATTTTTGTTCTTTTGTCACTCTTTGATCCACCTATAATTACTCTTTCTCACTTGACTTTTATAGGATACCTGATGCTCAGTGCTATGGAGGACATCAGTTCAGAATGCGGGCTGGGCAGTTGAGAGATGGTCGGGAAATCACTGTAGGAGAGGTTCTCAATTGAAGGTCTCAGAGGTGGGAATTTCAGCTTAAGAGTGCTGGAAAGACCCCATACAGTAGGTTTTGCTGATGGTCTTGCAGTCTTATGCCGAGTAGTATCTGAGAATTCTGTGCAATGAGGCAATGGATTCAGAGGCCCTCAAACGTTAACAACCAAGGTAATTTATTGAACCACCTTCTTAGGAAATTTGATTGAGGATATGATGAGGTGAGGCGCTGTAAAGAGGAAAGAGGATGTTCATAGATTGAGGTTTTTCTGGTCAGTCATTTTTATGCATTTGGTACCTTTTAACATTTGAATCAGTGAGAGTTCAGAGCAGAATGCCTTTTCTGATATTGTTGATGAACTCGAAGGTCCAAATTTTGACTTGAATTTCAGAAATCTAACTATGGCAAGGCGTGTATATTGTACGAAGTAGCATCAGTGGTGTTTAAAGAGTCTGCTTTCAGAATACTACATCAAAGACCTCCAAGAGAAATACTACACCTAAGTAAATCTCTGTGTGCAGCTTAATAATACATTAATTATTGGCAGAACACGAGTCAAAATATTATAGAGGACTAAGCCTATATAAACTTCTTCAAAGTTCTGATTTCTCATTGCACTCAACAAAAGGGCATAATCAATGGCCGACTAAATGTTATGGTGAGACAATTGAAAGGAAACAACATATTACCAGAAAAAAAGACATCAGTTAAAACAATGTAAGATGATGGACCAAAACATAAATTTATTAGTAAGAAAGGCAATACATCAATTGAGCTAACAAGTTGTACGCCCTTCTTCATAGTTAAATGCGACAAATGAGGGAAGAATACCTGTAGATATCGGCATTCACTTGGAAGTGTGAGACGCATGTGTAGAAAACTCCTTTATTCAAGACCTAACATCTGGGGTATCTCCAATAAACTAAGCGACCTCCATCATCTACTTGGAATCCGAAATGTTGTTTGTTTTCCATTGCCTAGTTTTGATCAAGCAAGAAATCCTACTTTGCTTCAAAGTGGCATGGAGAAGTGATCGAGATGTAGCACATAACTCCTGAGTCTACTAAGGTGACCAACCAAATGCCACATACACCATACGAACTGATAAATATGACAAAGAAGAACCGGAATTTCAACTTTGTGTTGGAAGATGAATAGCACAAACATTCATTCCTCAACTACAAACAAGTAGCAAAATAAACGCCTACCATTCTAATCAAGAAGGTCTTGAACTAATCAGCATTGGAGTAGAAACAGTATAAAAGATCCTTAACTAAATCAGTTAATAGTTGAAATAACTTGGATCCAATTGATTGTAGTGAGCTCCTGCATAAACAATCAATTTTGCATTCAGGAACTAAATTAATTGCATAAGTTCAATTGGCCTCGGAGATGAATTTGTGGATATCACCAATGAAATTAGAATGCGGAGGCCGATCTTCCCTCCTCACGTACTTTTGCCCCATTTCCACGCTAAATTCACTCAGTCCCTCCTCACCGCACCTCTTCCATAACGCCTCCCCAAATCCCCGGTGAGCAAAATAGGCCTCCACCTCTACCACTCTCTCTCCGCCGTCCACGACAACGATGGGCAGTCTCTCGTAGTGGCCTTGGTGAACACCCTCCAGGTCGTCGAGGCGGGATCGGGCGTGGCCGGAAGAGACAGAGTAGAGTTCTCCCAGGACTCGGTGACCGCAACCAGGGAGATTGATCAGGTACGGAATGCCGTGGGGGCCGCAGACAAGGGGGAAGGGTTGGACAGTGGTGTGAGGGCCGAGGTAGACGGCGTGGCGGGGGCGCATCAAGTCGTCGATGAGCCTGTGGTTGTAGAATCCTCGCTTGAGAGTGCCGTACACAAAGATAAGGGTGACATCATTGCCTGCCACGCCATCTTCTCCTCCTCCTCCAATCGCCATCTCTATGCAACTCCCACGACGCTTCACTTGTGTTCTGTACTGCTGCTGCCTCTGTTGCTTCGACTCCACCTCTGCCATATATCTATCTATCTATACTGGGTCTTTACTTACTTCTTTTTTTTTTTTAATTAAAACCACCTAGAGGTGGGGTAACTTTTCGGAGTCCCCAGTCCTTCTATATTAAAATTCACAAAATAGTTAGAGCGGGGAGAGCTACCTTCCTAAAATTTCTAGCAAAGCCATAAACAAGGAGTACTACTCCCTTACAAATAGAGCAACAATGAACGAGGAGTACTACTCCCTTACAACAAAAGACAGGTGTATTAGTAAAACTATGGCGAGTCAAAAAGCTTTTTGTTATCCCACCACATCATAAATCGAACAACATCTGCAAATAAATCTGTACAAGAAGGCCAAGCTAGAGTGTGTGTAATGTTCCAAAAGAATAAGTAATGAACATTAACGTGGAGATCAAGTTTGTATGACTGGCAGCTTTTAAACCTGTGAAAGGGGTTCAAAAAACCTACAAAAGATATAACAACAAGCAAATAGACAAAGGAAAACAGCAGAAGTAACAAGCCAAAGGTATCCATAGAGACATTGGTCACAACACGTATCAGCAAAGAAACAACAGTAATGAAGTACCCCTAATTGGAAAACCAAAAATTTAACTGAAATTAAAGGTACTAGAACTTCTAATTCTAATAGCAGGGAAGGAGCATGCGTCAAGTCTAATCAAACCTTTAGGAATACCTGTGATATTATCAGGGGATAGAATGCTGAGATGTTGATTGAAACATGCTTGGTTAGCAAAGTAATCGGCCACTTGGTTACCCTCTCTAAAAATGTGTGATATCTTGAACTCAGTTTGGGATAGAAGTTCTCTAATTTGTTGCAGCAAATTTTGAAGGTGCCATGGCCCTTGGGGGGGGGGAGAGACGAAATGAGCTTGATGGCGATGTTGGCATCTGTTTCTACCCAAATTTTTCTAATGTTGCTATCAATGCACAATTTGACACCTCTGTATGTAGCTTTTAACTCAGCTGCAGTGTTGGAGATGAGCCTAAGGTGTTCTTGGAATGCAAAGACGCCCTGACCAAGATGATTTCTGATGATTCCACCTGCTCCTGCCACACCTGGATTTCCTTTTGAGGCCCCATCTGTGTTCAATTTGAACCATCCCCTATCTGGCTTAATCCACTTAACAATAGAGATTTTGTATGATATCTTATGAGGCGGGAGAGAAATTTTAAGAAGAGAAGCAACAGATCTGTCCCCTCTCCAGTGTATAGTTCTCATGAGGTTGGTTTTACCGAGAAGATGAAGATAATTGAGGGTTTGAGAGATGATACGATTAGCTTTGAAAGGAGCCCCCTCAAATATGGCTGCGCAAATCCAAGTGTACCAAATGATCAATGGGGGAAGAATATCTCTGATGTGAAGTTGATTAGAAATATTGCTTCTCCAAGCTTGAAGGATCATGAAAAAATTGTCTTTGATTGGAATGTTGAGTTGAAATTTGGAGGGAAAGAAGTTCCATACTTCAAGGGAAACCTTGTTATGAAGGAAAAGGTGAGGGATAGTCTCCTCCTCCTTCAAACAGCAAACACATCTAGAGGCCAAAGAGATGCCCTTTTGTTTGAGTCTGCTGTCAACTGGTATCCAGTTATGGAGGACTTTCCAAATGAAGATAGAAATGGTAGGCCTGACGAGGGGGGACCAGAGATTTTTGAAGATGGGTAGGGAAGGTTTGTGATCTCTAGTAATCTCCCGAGCTGATTTATTAGAAAAGGAGCCGTGAGGGGATGGTTTCCAATTCATAAAATCTTGATGCTGAGGATTAATGGGGGTCTGCAAAATAAGCTCCATGATAAGCTGAGGAACAACTTCCTTCAATTTATCAATATCCCAAGTGTGGTTGGTCCAAAAATTCTTGACCAGGGCATTAGACGCTCTG
>NC_026148.1:16383377-16386861 GCF_000512975.1 Sesamum indicum | reverse complement strand
CCGCCACCAGAGTTTATGAGTGAAGGCTGTGACAGTATCTCTAATGTTTCTGATGCCCAAGCCCCCTTCTTCACAAGGATAGCAGATGAAAGCCCATTTAACCCAATGAATTTTTCTGTGGTCAGTAGTGGATCCCCAAAAGAATTTAGCAAAAAGTTGTTCAATTTTCTGTAGAGTGCCAATAGGAGGGCTCAAAACTTGAAGAAGATATACAGGCATAAAGGAAAGAACACTTTTAATAAGTTGAAGTCTACTCCCTTGTGAAAGATGTTTGTGCTCCCATCCACTGATCCTGTTTCTGATTTTGTCAATAAGGGGTTCAAAAAGAATTTTCTTCTTATGACCTTTGTGCAGAGGAGCTCCAAGATAGGTGATAGGGAGACACTTGAGGTTGAAGCCTGTAATGGATTTGATTCTGTGGGCAATATTATTGGCCTTCTTACCAGGGATAAAGAAACTTTTGGAATGATTGATTTTTTTGCCAGATTGGTCTTCATATAGCTCCAGGAATTGCATCAATTTGGTCAAAGAGTGTTCTTCACATTTGGTGAAAATGATGAAGTCATCCGCATAGGCCAGGTGAGACACTCTAGTTTTATAACCCGTCTGATAGAACATATTAGGATTCTGTGAGAAAAGGTGATTAAGCCCTCTGGAAAGAGCCTCTGCAGCAAGGATGAATAAAGCAGGGGAAATTGGGTCACCTTGTCTAAGGCCTTGAGTAGATTTGAAGAAACCAGAAGGTTCTCCATTAACTAGAATGGTAAACCAACAATTTTCGATTGCGTGCTTGATGAGGACGATAAATCTGGTGGGGAAACCCCTCATTTGTGAGGAGTCTCAGCCGCCAGAAGGGATCCTCTTAGGGCTAATGTGGTCCAATATGATTGTTGACGAGATATCACGTAGGAGAGTGGATTGTCATGTGTGTGGGCCCTTTGGGTCGAATATTTGTCGACCTTTGATCATGGTCCAAGTAAGGGGATGCCTTCAGTCTCCTTTTTTTTTCAATCTGTTTTTTGAGTGGCACCCGCCAAAGCCGCTTTCCAGGTCCTCTTGGGCTTCCAAACATGTTACCGGCCTCTCGTTTCTTTCTTATTTTTGGATCACACCGCCTCCTTTGGTCCAATTAATTTTTATTCAAATCAATATTATATCGTTTCTGTCATCTATTAATATATTGTATTTGTTATAGGTGTTAATCTGTGTCTGTACGTGCTTTACGGGAAAAATGATAAAAGCCTCATGTTTCGATTATTTGGTATTTCTAGAATATTTTATTTTATCTCGAATTGGCGAAAAAATCATTGAGAATGATGTATTTCATAGTAACATTAAAGATTAGAGGACATTAATTTCCACAATTGGAGGTTAAATTCAATTGTGTAAGCTGTAAAGGGTTGTATGTAGACGTGATACGATATCTAGAAAAAATAAAACAAATACAAGGATATAGATGAGTATGTACTTAATAATTGGGGTAAATTATATATTTGGTGTGGTAGATAGAGAAGGGTGAGTGGTGGGAGGTGGATGAATGTAAATGATTAAGGTAGAATTAGGTGGAGTTTGTGAAAGTGATGAGTGAGAAAGGGAGAAGGGGAGTTGGCATAGCATGGGTCTCGTGGTGAGTATTTTATTATGAAGTTGAGATTTTGTTGTGTTGTATTGATGATTATATTGGTGGGGTATTGGGCCTCCCTACTCACACACAGCTAATGCTTTTATTATTAATATTATGATGATATAGTAGTAGTTAACAGGAAACAGGAAATAGGAAATGAGAAAGGGCATATATCCTCGTGCCCCACGAGCTCTCAACTTATATGCAATAATCATCCTCATCCTTATTTCAACAAAAAAAGTCATCCAATTCCAACTCCAAGACTAGACCGCTACCTAAAATTACTCTAATCTGAATGAATGTGTGCAGCTATACATAAACCCAAACCAAATTGAATTTTGTCAACTCTTAGGGAGAGAGAGGAGAGGGGTAGTATTTTGTCAAAGTTCAATATTTGAAAAAGAGAGGAGGACCAATAGAACAGGGGAATAGACCAATAGAACAGGGGAATAGACTGGGGTTGGTGGGTGTGTGAGAGAGACTCAGAATCTGTAGTAAGTAGTGTTGCAAACACAACAGAACAGCGCAGAGCAGAGAAGAGAAATTGATCGTCCTCTACACTGCCAATTCCAATACCCAAATCTCTCCTCCATCCCCAAACCTCATTTCTTTCTTTCCTTGCGAATACCCAAAATGTCGTCGTCCTTGACCACCACCACCACCACCACCAGCAATGCCATCCGCTTCCGCACTCCGCCCTCTTCCGCCACTTTCCCTCTCAAATCTCTCCTTTTCAAACCCACCCCAACCCCACCCCTCTTTCCTTCTCTCCGCGTTTCTTCCTCTCATTCCTCCTTCACTGCTTCTCCCTCCACCACCGCTGATTCCGCCATGGACGCTGTCCAGAGACGCCTCATGTTCGAAGACGAGTTCTGTTTCTTACATCTTCCTTTCTTTCTATTGTTTTTTTTCTTTTATTCACTCCCATCCATTCTTCAACTACTTTTCCTTCTCATCTTCTGCTTTTCTCATTCAAACTTGGTTTATTCTCTGCAGATGCATATTGGTTGATGAAAACGATCAGGTCGTCGGCCATGATACTAAATACAACTGTAAGTGGGCAGCCGGAGCTTTCTTTTCATTACTTCCATCATCCAACTGACACCGAATTTATACATCTTACCCAGTTCGCCTTAGTTGCTCTTTACAGTTGAATCTCAAATCAGGCTGCTCTTAATTCCTTATTTCCCTTTTTCTTCCCCTCTTCTTCAAAATAGCTGCTCTTGAATCATTTCTTATTTCTTTGCGACTCTCATTTATTGTGGAACGTTTGGAGAAACTTTCCGTTCATCACTCTTGTCCTTTATGCTCCATTACTTATAATTAACCTTTCTAGATATAAGTCCTTCATCACCATGTTCCTATCCCAAATATCTGTGAAATCATTTCTTTCCTACTTCCCATGATAACTATTGTCTGATTCTGTATCAACCCATGTATTTGTTTCATCATATAGCTTGCTCAAATCTTTCTTTGTCACCCCTATCATGATGATGCTGGCCTTCAGATTTACTGCCCAAACAAGGAGTTCTTTCTTATCAGCTTTGTGTATCTAAGTTGTTTGGCGAGCTCAGCTCAATTTCACAATAGAAATTGAACTCAAATCTATTTAGATGATTCTTCTACTGCTTGCCTGGTGCTCCATGTTGTTAGTTGCTGTTGGTTTTTTTGGTTTACTTATTCTCAGTAAGGATAATAAGGTGGGCATGTCATGATATTTGATTTGTTTTGCTTTTGATGCACAAAAGAGATATGAGAACTAATGCTTCCCATGTATCAATTACTTGAACAACTTTCCTTCTCCTCCATGCACCCACCTGACCTGATCGAAAATGAAAAAGGATGAGTGCTGTTGTTGAC
>NC_026148.1:16335542-16383267 GCF_000512975.1 Sesamum indicum | reverse complement strand
TTGATCTAAACACAGCCAACTGCTAGAGCGATCTCTAAGCTTACCATATCTGAAACGATGATGTTTCAAAATCAGATTCGCATTGGATGGCTCATTATTTCTCATGTTCTATTTCACTTCCTAAAGTGAGAGTCAAGCCTAAATTGGATACTGTTCAAGTGTTTTGTATTCCTTTTACCTGTAAAAGATACGAGAACCCACATTTGATCAAGCAGTCTTTGTCGTGTTTTTTACCTTTAACAGATGTTATTATCAAATTATGTGCAAGAGCTGCGTATTTCTCTTATTTATGCTTTCTGAAGTTCGAGTTTCTAGCCAAATATAGCTTTATTCTCCTCTTTCTGCTTGCTGCTTCTTGCATATAGTGAAATAGATATCTTAGGGAAAAATATCCTTGACTGAACAATCTCTTTCTGTGCAGGCCACCTGATGGAAAAGATTCAGTCTGAAAATTTGTTGCATAGAGCTTTCAGTGTGTTTCTGTTTAACTCAAAATATGAGTTATTGCTTCAGGTGCGTGTCTTGAGGTTACTCCAATGTATTCCTTGATGCAGATTGGCTCAGAAAGCTTGTTTTACTTGAGTCCCATTTACTCTGAAAGATGGCAAGAGATGAAAGAAGTGGTGGGACGAAATAAGGGTAGTGATTATTAACTTTTGGTATGTCATTGTTACTTTGCCTGATCAAATGGAGGAAAAAATGTACTTCATTTTGGTTGATTGGTAAACACATGCTACTGAAAAGGTATTTCCACAACATATTTGCAACGAGAAGTATATGACAAAAGACAATTTTCTTCTTCGGTCCTGCTCCATTGTGACAAGCTAACTCTTTGATGCTCATTTAATCTAGTTCTTATTTGCTAAAGAACTGCAACACATTTTGACATCATCTGTTACACGTGCAGCAACGTTCTTCAACAAAGGTAACCTTTCCCTTGGTGTGGACGAACACCTGCTGCAGTCATCCACTGTTCCGAGATTCTGAGCTTATCGAAGAGAACGCTCTTGGTAATATTTTTATCTGCGCCATTCAATTTAAGGTATTGCTTTCCCAAGACTATATTATTTTTCACCCAATTATGTAATTTAAGGGGTGAGAAATGCTGCTCAAAGGAAGCTGTTGGACGAACTGGGTATCCTTGCTGATGACGTCCCAGTTGATCAGTTTATTCCATTAGGCCGCATACTTTACAAAGCACCGTCGGATGGAAAATGGGGCGAGCATGAACGTAATCCTTCATAATTGTTTGATTGTTTTCCACAAAATTGTGTATTTCCTGTGTATACAATCAGATCTAATTATCCGTTCTTGCAACACACAGTGGACTATCTTCTTTTCATCATACGTGATGTCCGGGTGCAGCCAAATCCAGATGAGGTAGCTGATGTCAAATACGTGAATCGCGAGCAATTGAGAGAGCTGATAAGAAAAGCTGACGCTGGGGAGGGGGGCCTGAAGCTTTCCCCATGGTTCAGACTAGTTGTGGACAACTTCTTGTTTCAGTGGTGGGATCATGTCGAGAAAGGGACTCTAAGGGAAGCGGCTGACATGAAAACCATCCACAAGTTATAACTCGACACAGGCTGCAAAGCCAAAGATATCTAATTACATAGTCTGTTCATTTCCTTCATACATTATCTAAATTGGTTCTTCGCACCAATAAGATGAGATGCTGTTTTGCAGATTAATAATGCTGGTTTGGCAAGAAACACGCTGATGGTTTTGGATATGCTTCAATTCATGATATTTGTCTTGGCATTGCAATAAGCTTTTCCGAAACTTGATAAACAACTTTTGTTTGTGCACAAGTACAAAAGGTCACCCTGTACATTGATTGCTTTTTGTTTCTCTGTCTAGATGCTCGCTTTGATATTGCTTTCGTCCACCATCAACAAACATAATGTAAAAACTTGATGTGTTCATACATCAAACAAAACTACCTTAATCTCAGCTCTCACTACAGGTAAAAACGGATACTCATCTTCAGGAAAAAAAGACCATCACCTATCCATCAAATCCCCTGAAACATACTGATTCCGAGTCTCCACTGCCTTCTTCGAAACCCAGATCTGTCTCCGCCTGAGTAAGGCTAATGCTGGGAGCTGATGGACTCACTCTCTCGGAGATCGCCCCTTGAAGAAGGGCAGCCTTCCTCTTATTTCTACTTCGTTGCCATCTTCTCAGGGACTCCAACACCTCTCTCTCCTCTCTCGCTCTCACCGACGGCTCTTGAGGTGCTAATTCTACCGCTGAATCTTGTTCAACCTTTACAGCAGGAGCTGCCATGACCGGAAAGATGATGGGCTTGAGGAAGAAAACAAGAACCATGACAAGAATGATGAATATGTAAATGGTCGTCCAAACGTAAAACGTCCATTTCCACCTGTATACCAATTCTTTCATCCAAGGGAGCCGGGATTTCACGAGTAATTCTGCATCGTAGAACTGAGGAAGGGATGAAGTGCCGGCTCGGGGAATCAACGTTACTCGGACCAACTCTGTTCTTGGGTAGCTGACTTCTTTGTGTTTCAATATCGGAAAGGTTATGGTTTGAGTCTCGGTTGAGATCCCCAATATCAACGGTACACCCATCAGAAACGTCCGCGTCAGCCTAATCGGCCAACTCCTGAACTGTAACATGCACGGATGACTTGATTTTGCCACTAACTCTCCTCCGCCTGATATTAATTCAGCAGTCAACTGACAAGAACATCAAACATATGTATATGCTAGTCAGCATATGTACACGCATTAATGTCTTAATTTCGTAACAATAACAGACTAAAGCTAAAACATAAAGAACATCTTGTGAACAAACAAAATTTGGATAGAGATGAAGTGAAGTACCTGAAATATCCCAACATCTCTGTTGTAGTCAGAATCAGGCATCAAAAGCAGCAAAGAAACATAAAGTGTTTGGCCAACGGGCACAGCACCACCCCCCTTCTGGCCCCCAAAAGAGAACACAGCCGTCGGATGAGCATCTGTGTAGTCAAACTGCAGACTCTCCCGCACATAAACAGGCTCTTCAACCCACATTCTCACCAGCCCCACACCCAGCACCGCCGCCACAACCATCACTATGATTAGCACCATGCAAACATAGGCCGCCGCCAGCAGCCCCATTGCAATCCTCCCCAGTAGGAGGCTGCTGCTGCTTCCTCCGCCGCCGCCAGCTTCCACCGTTGAGGGCAACGGCGCGGCGGCTTGGAAGTATTCTTTGGTCTCCTGGGGTCGGCGGAAGAGATCGGAAACAAGGGAGATGATGGAAAAGAAAGGCGATGCCAGGCTGACGATACAGGTGGAAATGATCTCTGCTTGAAGGGAGAGGAGCTTTGTGCAGAAAAGGAATGGGGTAAGGAAGGTCGGGAGCTTGTAGGTCTGATCAACCTCCTCGGAATCCATGGCAGATGGAAAGAATACTAACTAATCTTCAGAGCAAAGATACTTTCCAATTTTGAATATATGTAGCTTCAGTGTGTGTAATGTGTGTCTAGGAAGAGAGATAAGTGGGGGATTCTGGGGAAGTCAGTCAGCAACAGTTGTAAGGAAGAGGAGCGTAGAGGAGAGTGGCGCAGTAGAGACATCCCACCCCCATGTGTATAGATAGATTGACGGTCTTTCTAATTAATATTTATCCCAGCCAGCATACGTATATTATCAGACTAGGAGAAAACAAACGTTTTAAGTAAGAATTGTATGCCAAAATAGGAAAAGCAAGTTCACAAAATTTCGTTTCAGTTCGGTATTTATAGGGGCATGATATTTTTAGTTCCTTTTTTTTAAAAAAAATAAAACATATTTAGCTCTTTCTTTTTTTAAATTAAAAATCACTTAGGGTGGGGAGCTTTTCGGGGTCCCTATTCCTTCTTTATCAAAGCCAGGAGGTGAATAAATTTACAACGAGGAGTACTGACTCCCTATTATGCCTAGAAAGATGTAAACAAGGAGACTACTCTCTTATAAATATTGACCAAATGCAAAAATAAGGAGTACTACTCCTTTAGAACAATTCACAAAAGCATAAATAAGGAGTACTGCTCCCTTACAAAAGTGAGAAGTGGAGCACAAGGTTGGTAGAAGTAGTTGGAGATGATAATCCAGTGTGTCAAAAAGTTTTTATCACTACACTCGAATCATCGGTTCCAACTAGGACCTACAAATTAAGTTATGCAAATAAGCCAACAAATGTCCTAGTATGGAGGGCACCTCCAAAAATGAAATGAAAGTAAGCCAAAAAGAGAGGGAGCTTACTATACGTTCTTCATAGGAAACCACAACACTCTCAACAAAATAATGGGACAAACCAAGCCAAGAGATCAGCATCGAAGCAATACACGTATGCCAAAAGTGGGACACGGCCCAAGCATGCTCACAAGAAAAAAAGTGGGACAAGAGTGCTTTAAAAATGCAGCAATACATGACCAACTAATATACAGCAGGAAAAAGCAACAGCGACACAGACGCAGAAACAACAAAAAGAGGCAGTAAAAAAGTCAACCAACATTCACGAGAAACTTATGACAATAGATGTGAGTTAGACTAATTAAGGGGGATCACCAATAATTTTAAGTCGAATGTATGGGAGGCAGCAATAGTCAAGCTTAATACTACCTTTCGCTTTACCTGTGAGATGTTCCTTAGTAAGGATGCTAAGTTGGTGAGATGTGCAGGCTTGATTAGCTAGGAAATTCGCCACTTGGTTGCCTTCTCTAAAAATATGAGAGATTTTATATTCAATTTGACTCAGAAAGATTCTGGATGTTTTGAAGGATGTTCTGGTGATTCCAAGCCCCCTATCGTGCTGTGGAGATGAGCTTGATCATAGCCATTGCATCAATCCAAATATCATGGAACCCCTTTTCAATAAACAATTTCAATCCTCTTTTGATGGGTTGAAGTTCAGCCTGGGTGTTAGAGGTAATTCCAAGAGGTTCTTGAAAGGCAAAGATGACTTGACCGAGGTGATCTCTAAGAATGCCGCACGTGCCAAAAATGCCTGGGTTTCCTTTGGACGCTCAATCTGTATTCAGTTTGCACTATCCTTTTTGGGGCTTTCTCCAATAAACAATAGTAGCTTTCTGTTGCTTAGTTTTTTACTGGAGGGGGATATTTAGAGTGTTAACAATGAAGAAATCCCCTTGCACGTGCTCGGTTTCATCAACTCACTTCTATGAAGGTTTTGCAGATAGGCCAGTGTTTTGTAGATAATGGTGTTGGCCTTGAAGGTGAACCCCTTGTGCTTAGCATCATTTCGGAGCTTCCATATATTCCAAAGGATCAAGATCGAGATAATATCTCTGATATGTGGTTTAGCACTGACTCTGTTTTTCCAGGACTGGATAGGAATGGTGACGTCATTAGTTTGGGGGTATTAATATGGAATTTAGTAGCAAAATAACCCAAAGTTTCTAAGGACTTATTGTTATGTAAGAAGAAATGCGGTATGGTTTCTTCTGCTTCACAACAACAAAATTTGGTAGCCATTGAGATTCTCTTTTGCTTAAGCCTCTCATCAACAGGTATCTAGTTATGAGTCAACATCCAAACGAACACTGAGATATTTGGAATAATCGATTTAGACCAAAGGGTTTGGTAGAAGTACTGAGGAGGTTGATGATTTCGAATTTCATTCTAGGCTGATTTAGTAGTAAAAGCACCATTCTTAGACAGTTTCCAATGTAGGAAGTCAGTTTGACTGTCATTAATAAGGACTTCCATGATCTGTTCAATCATGTGTTGTGGCATAGCTTATTGGAGTTTTTAACATCCCACTGAGAGTTGTTCCAAAACTAGTTAACAGGGATATGAAGGTTGCAGTTATTGCCCAAGAGATCAGTTAATGTGCCTTTTGGTAACCACCAGTCATGCCAGAAAGAGATGGTACCAGCCCCTAGACTCCAGAAGATGTTCGCTTGTGCTTCTGTTCGAATTTTACAGTCTTTTCCAGATGCTCGAGTCATTCATGAATAGTTTGGTTAGCATGGGAAAATATCCTCCACAGTATTTACTTATGGTGAATTTAGACCATAGAGAATTGTTGAGCCTTAACCTCCATCAAAGTTTATATGAGAATGCTATTATCATTTCTCGAAGGCTTCTAATCCCAAGTCCACCTTCTTCGATGGGATAGAAGATGTTTTGCCACTTTGTCTAGTAGATTTTCTTTTGTTCCATTATGCTACCCCAGAAATATCTAGCGAAAATTTGTTCAAGTTTCTGTATGAT
Source organism: Sesamum indicum (assembly GCF_000512975.1). Lineage (NCBI taxonomy): Eukaryota > Viridiplantae > Streptophyta > Magnoliopsida > Lamiales > Pedaliaceae > Sesamum > Sesamum indicum. The sequence continues at coordinate 16,377,036 of NC_026148.1, read as the reverse complement.
TCCCACAGGAGGGTTCAATACCTGAAGGAGGTGAATTGGCATAAAAGAGAGCACGGTCTTGATTAGTTGGAGCCTACCCTCATAGGAGAGGTGGCAGAGTTCCCATCCAGAGATTTGGCTATGAATTTATCAATAAGATTTTTATAGTGAAATTTCTTCTTGTTATCCTTTTAGAGAGGAGCTCCAAGGTAGGTAATGGGAAGCGCCTTCATTGAGAAACCAGTGATAACTTGGATTCGTTGTGCAATCAGGTTGGCTTTTTTTTTTTTCTTTTTTTTTGAGAATGAAGGCACTTTTTGCATGGTTGATTTTCTGCATGGAGAGTTCCTCGAAGTTTCTATAAAATTGCATAAATTTGATCAAACTAGCCTCCTCATAGTTTGTGAACAGAATAACATCATCGGCATATGAGAGATGTGAGATTTTAACCCCGCAGTTGGTTTGATAGAACATTTCTAGGTTCTCATTAAAGAGAAGATCGAGGCCTCTTGAGAGAGTTTCTGCAGTAATAATGAATAGAGCTGGGGAAAGTGGATCACCTTGTGACGCCCCAAATATTATAATACATAATTGGGGGATTAATTGGTAAATTTTTGTGAAATTTAGTTAATTAGTAAATAAATTATGTTGCATAATTGGAATATAATAAAACTTGAACGGATTAAATTGGAACTCGTTATAATATTTTGGGACAATTTATATTAATTAAAGAAATTTAGGAGGGACGTGATGGGTATTTTAAGAAAATTCTTATTAAGTTAATAAAATAATAATATGATATATATATATATATGTAAATGATATGTATATATATATTAGTAAATAATATATATATATATAAAAGATAAAAGAAAAAAAAAAAAGAGGAAGGAAAAGGTTTGGGGGTGGGCCCTCACCCACCGCCCCACCCCCTACACATATATATATATATATGTGAGCCAATTATCATAATATCACATTTATAAATTTGCAATTTTCTTCTCTGTTCGTCAATTTGCAGCTTATATTATCTATATATGTCCCCTTTATTTGTGGTATTACTGTTATATGATTTTGTGGTTCATGCTGACTTTGATTATTTGAAAATATATATGAGTGGTGAATGATGTAATTTGATTGACGATAATGTGTACGTGGAATGAGAAAGTACGTTGAAATATTATGTTTGTTGTTTGATGTGTTGTGAGTGTCTGAGAATGAGAATGTATTGATATATGGTTTTACGTTACTAGTTGCTTATAAGAATGGTGATATGTGGAAATGAGGGAGTGGTGGAAATTGAATATAATTATGGTGTGAATACCCCTTGATGTGTTGAAAAGCCTATAAGGCGATATGAAAAGTGCTATGTGCGAAATGAAAGTGCTATGTGCGAAAAGAAAATGATATGTGCTAAATGAGATTGATGAGTCGGCTGTCAAGGGGATTCACTTAAATTTATATAACGGTGAGATTGAGTTGGCGAAAAAAACACAATATCACCTTCTGGTAAGCAAACTAAGAAAAATGGAGTTTGATTGATTGTCTTGTTATGAGATAGTCATGTGGTGTAGTGAAGCTGATTATGTTGGAATTAAATTGACTGTATTCCATGCGTGTTGCCTGTTCCTCTTGTTTGGGCTGTGTTTGATATGCATATAATTTTCTTTCGGAATAGACTTTGAGGTGTCTGACTATTGAAGAATAGGTCCACGCGCTATACTCAGGCAGGTCGGGCCAGTATGCAGTTTTCTCCTCTTTGTCAGTTAGAGTACAAATCACATTTTGTTTGTACAGAGAGGACGTAAGCATGGAGATTACTTATGATGGACTACTTGTAGTGTTTGATGTGTATATATGATGGTGTAGGTTCATTACGCTTGTTATGACGTTGGGGTTACGTATACATATGGGTTAAATTAGAGAAGTTCTCGGCTTTTGTTCGTACTCTTCTCTTCCATAGAGTCTAGATATTCCTCGATCTCCGTCTTCTTCCTATGGATCTCCAATGGTAGGACAGGTAGTTTACTACTTTTTCTTCCTGTGCATTTATATTTTTAAACACAGGGATTACTATAAGTAAAATATTTAGCGTAGATATAGCCCTTGTAGCGAAGGGGGTGCTACACACCTTGTCTTAAGCCCTAGGTTGATTTAAAAAAACCTGTCACTTCTTCATTAGCAAGAATAGTGAACCAACAATTTTGGATAGCATACTTGTTGAGAGTGAGGAATCTATGAAGAAAGTCCATCTTCTGCAAAACTGTAGTGAGGAAGTTCAAGCTTTGGACATGTCCCGTTTTATGATCAGGTTGCCTTTGTTTTGTCGAGGTTAAGATGGTGGATAATCTCTTGAGCCATAAGAATGTTGTCACCAATTAATCTTTCTAGAACGAAGCTACTTTGCGAAGGGGAAATAAGAACCGGAAGTGTTTGGGAAAGCTTGTTGTAAAGCAGCTTGGACAGAATTTTGTTGGTGACATTACATAGTGAAATAGGTCAGAAACCATTCCAGGTTTGGGGGGAGTCCACTTCAAAAATGAGCACGATTGTTGTAGCTGTGAAGCTCCTGGCATTGGAGTGCCACCAAAAAGTTCTTAACTGCCTCATAAATTTCTGCTGCAATACAATTCCAGAGGCATAATAATACGCTGATGAAAAACCGTCCGGACCCGCTACCTATCTTTATCGATACTAAAAACTGCATCTTTGATCGCCTCTTCTGTTGGTACACTGCTGATATTTAGCTCTTTAAATATATTGATATTAAAAAATTCATTCTTATAACTATTCTGTAATTTAGTATATTCAACAGATTTAATTAGTACTATAATTTTCTAAAAATGACAGTTTTAATATTGAGGTTGTCGGCGAGTGAGCCCATATGTTCACACATTTTTATGTAATCGTGATGTTTAAACCCTTAAGGACTTTGGTCTTACTAGTAGTGGAAAATTCCTTGCCAATCCAAAATCCTCTTTATGGGTATAACCCTATTTTTGTCTGAAAAGACTATTTTACCCTTCAAGGGCTTCAGAATTGCAATTTTACCCAAAAGATCCGTGTTTTTTTTATGGGTTTGGGCCGCTTCTCGGGTCGAGTCCACTTCTGCGGTCGAGTCCAACGACCCATCTCCAGTAATGTGAAACACGTGGCAGACGTCTATTGGACAACATGACCCCCTTTATATACTATAAATACTCCATGCTCATTGCATTTATGTAACGCCGTTTTTACTTACAAACCTTTTATTTAGATCGCTTTAGCTCGCTAGTTCGTTAGAGACCTACCTATTGGAAACCTTGATACCAAACACTGACTAAAGCATCGGTAGGTCTTAGCTGGGGCCTACCCCAGCAAGCCTAACGATCTGCTTCTCTTTTCTCAAGGCCCTTACATTAGTTTGAGAGAGGTAGCGATCTCAAACGGCCTGGGAGATCATTTCATTTGACTAGGGGGGTCGTGCGGATTTCAACCCGGATCATTTGGTGCCGTTTTTGGGAATACTAAGAAAAGTATTTTTATTTAGTCTCAAGGTGGTTGAAGGATTCATATTTTGAGAAAGGAGAATCCGCCATGTTAGAACCATGAAGGCAAGAACAAGTGGAACGAGTCCCTTTGCCATAGGAGGGGGGAACTCTGCATCTAACGACTGAGGAATTGCAACGAATTGTCGATATAACTAGCAGGAAGGTTATGGTGAAGTATGAAAGGAGAACGGTGACGCCTGCTGCTATAGAATCAGTAAGGAGAAGGTTGCTCAAAAAGAATTAAAAGATGATAGCAAATGACCATAGGGGAATAACAAGCCATACAAAGTAGAATATAGGCCAATACCAGAAACCAACCAAGAGAGAGAGGCGTCGAACACAACATCTAGTAAGAGCAGGATAAAGAGGGGCCAACAACATTGAGAGTAGAAGTGGAAAATGTGGAAAAGCAGATAGAAAGATTGAGGCAATAGATAAACAATCTGAAAAAGCAAGGCGAGCTGGGGACGCTGAATAGAAACTCACCTTTTGCCAACAAAATTTTAACTGAAGTAGTGGGTCCAAGTTTTCGGTTGTCCGATCTACCTAAATATGATGGATCTAAGGATCCACAGGAACACGTGTCCGAATGGGTAATGAACTTGTATGGACAAATTAATTTAATTAACACAAATTATTTGTGACAACTTTGATAGGAAATGCACAAGAGTTGTTCAGCAGTTTGCCAAATGGAACCATTGAATTGTATGGACAGTTGGTTTAGAAGTTCGTATTTCATTTTGCTAGCAAAAAGAAAGTAAAGAGGTCAGCGACCTACCTCTTCACGATCCGATAGAAAAGCAACGAGTCCCTCAAGAGTTTCATAGGGAGGTTTAATAATGAGACTCTTGAGCTATACGATCTAAGGATCGATATGATGACAAGCATATTGATTCATAGGTTGAAGAAAGGACCATTTGCATCAGCATTAGCAAGGGATCCTCCTGAAGATGTAGAACAGTTAATGCAGTTAGCTCGAAAATATTACGACAAAGAAGAGATGAATGCGATCAAGGACAGGGAATGGATTGGAGGTTGAGATAGGCAAAAGCGACCTGAGGACGAGAGGTCTGTCCAGCTGAAATATCACAGGTATACACCGTTGGTTACTACTAGAGCTGAAACCAAGATGATGGTTGAGAAGGACAACTTACTGCAATGGCCGAACAAGACTAGAGGAACACCTGCGGAAAGAGATTATAAGAAGTATTGTAGGTTCCATAGGGATAAGGGGCATGACACCGAGAATTGCTATTAGCTAAAGGATGAGAATGAAAGATTGATCTGACAGGGATACTTTAAGGAGATCATATTGAAGATAGAAGGTACGGGTCGAAAGTTCCCTGTTTAAAGCAAGGAATCGATCGCAGAGTAGGTTGCCAAGTAGTGAGAAACTCGAGCAAGAAAGAGGGTAGGAAAGACAACATGGTAATGCTCCCGTAAAAGGAGTTATTTGGTGAAGAAGGTGGGAGCTCCAGAATATAGGTATGTAAGCTTATATTTCAATTGTTTTTATCTGGAGTATTAGCTTTTGGAGGTATCAATGTTTTTGCTAGCATTAAAATTAGAGGATTATGTGTACATTTTTGCAACATCCTGGGAAAGATCACTCATAAATGAATTTGAAAATGATATTTTGAGCCGAATAATGAAAGTATATGTAAGTAGACCTGAAAAAGGCGATCACATTCTCTGTATAAACAAGCTCGCACATCATAAACAATATTTTTTGGGACACTCACATCGCAGTAAATGATCAATGACTTGAGAAAGGTCGCTATTCGAAGAACCCATGAGATCTAAAAAAGATTGTGGTCTAGAAAAGATCGACCTGAGAAAGGTTGCTGTTTGAAGAACTTATTTTGATACGAGAAAGATCGTCTCTGAAAAAGACCACCGACCTGAGAAAGGTCATTGTTTTAAGAAATTTGAAGAACCCATGTGATCTTATTCAGATCGTGTGGTCTGGAAAAAAACCAACCTAGAAAAGGTAGATATTCAAATAACCCATTTTATTTGAGAAAGATCCATGTTTCAAAAATACAATCTAGTCATGTTGATCTGAAAAAATCGTATAAGAACAAGATCTCAAGACTGAAAATATGATCTAATTATTTTGATATAAACGAACGAGGTCGCGTTTAAGAGAAAACATTGTTCAGAGTCGATTTTATTTATTCTATGGAATTATTTAAGTTCGCATATATGCAATGGACTTCGCATAAAGAGAGTTGTCATTATATGAGAAAAGTGTTCCCCACGTACAAGTCAATTGGAAATGGAGAGGTCGTTTCCATTACAGAAATGTAAAAAAGGGGGAGAGGACAAATGCGATCTACATAAAAATTTCAAATTACAAGTCAGATTAAGGGTCCTTAAACCTATTCATCTGCCTCGTCCTCATTCATCTTCTCGATCTCCTCCACCAAGGCCTCGAACTCATGGTCTTTACAGTTTGGGAGTTCTTCCTCAAGGAATGCTGAGAGGTTGCCATCTAGAGTGGGGTCGAGCCAATTGGTGTCGAAACCCTCCACTAAGGCTTTCAGCTTTTGGACTTGTGAGGTACATCGATCAAAGCCATCCATCAGGTAGTCAGCAGATTCAATTTCAATAGCGACCTGAAATGCAAAGGACTTGAGGAAGTCTTTCACACCCTATATGCGATTATCCGATAGGAATCTCTTATGATCGTTGGATGCCAGATACTGATCGCGACCTTGAGTACGAGTAGTCTCAAGAAGTTGTTTGTGATCATCTGAAGCGAGGTATTCCTCGCGAACCTCAATGTATCCCTCCTTCAACCCCTCTTCTCGGTCTGCCATGCGACCTCCAGAGAAGCCTTCAGCCTTAGCCGATTCCTCAGCAACAATTATCTGAGACTAGAATTGAAGGGCTTGTTCTCACAAGCGTGCCTCAAGGTCGGCCTTTTTTTTTCGTAGGTCGCTAGCTTGGCCCTTTCCTCTTCAAGTAACTTATCCGCGGCCAGCTTCTCATGTCGCCAGTAACATTCCCAAAGGTACCTACGGATTCCATTAGTCGATTGATTGATATTTATTTTTTTCAGATATGTGGTGTAGATGGGAGTTGCAAGGGATTTTAAAAATAAAGATTGGATGTTGGATAATAACCAAATATGGGGGGGACCATACATGTATATTGAATAATATGTCCCTTGAACATGGTAATTTAGATAGAGTTTATATTGTTTCTTTACTTTTAGGACAGGTAAAATACAACCTTGCATACGGAATAAAGCGTGTCATTCAAACTGTGAAAGACTATACAGGATACGATATACCATACCAAAAGGCATAGTACAGTTTGAAGATGGCACATGAAATTATTTGTGGTACATGGGAGAGCTCAATCCGAAAGCTACCCAAATATATGGGAGCTTTCCAAACATTAATTCAGGAACTATTGTTGAATGGGAATATGAAGCCTTCTAACTATCAACTGGTGCATATGTGCTAGGATACGTCTTTTGGGTGTTCAAACCATATATCGAAGGGTTCCAATACTGTCGCAAACTTATCAGTGTAGATGTGAACTATTTATACACAAAGTACAAGCACAAAATGTTGATTGTTGCTGCTATTAATGAAAATCAACAGGTACTCCCTCTTGCTTTAGCAATTGTCAATAAAGAATTATATTCATCTTGGAAGTGGTTTCTTAGACAATTAAGGAGACATGTTATACTGGGCCGACATGGGATGTGCCTTATTTTTTACCGTCACCTTAGTATCATTAAAGAAGTAGGTGAAAGTTCAGATTTTGTGCCCCCTCATGGCGTGCACCGGTATTGCTTAAGTCATCTGTGTTCTAATTTCAACAGTCATTTTAAAAATATCATGTTGAAGGATTATTGGGTTTTTACCCTTCAGCGGAAGCACGAAGAATCCTAACATAACTATTACAGATTTATGGGTTTTGAACCCTTAAGTAATACAAGCCAAATATACAACAATGATAATTATAGGAATATAAAGAAAGTGAATAAAGAATATCGGCTCAGGGAGCCAAAGATCCGAGGCGGTCGACAATGCCACAAGAAGGTCGGCAACCCATGCACTTACGGTTGCTCCTTTCTCACCAAGAGAATAGACCACGATTCACTCAGAAACTTAACCACAAAGGTTTCTCACAAAGAGATTCAAGAACACAAATAATTTTTGCTCTAGTATTTTCGGTTATAATGTCCACAAAGGAGAGGAGATATTTATGCTGATGAAAGAGATGATAGAGAAGTGAGAATGGCGGTGGAGGATGTTCCCAACACCATCGAGAAACCTCCATTGAAGATTTAGAGGAGAAAGAGAAAAACTAACAGGTGAGAGAAGATGGAGAGGGGGTGGACGGTTGCTGCCAAGTGAAATGAAGAAATGAATTAGAGTTAGGTTTTGGGGGGTTAAACATTTACGGGTCGGGTATGGGTAGGCAGGCTGGTTGTGGGCTTGAGTGGAGTGAAGATCGGGCCTTGGTGACCATCTAGTAAATGCTTTGGGCCTCACTCAATTGGTCAATAATAATATTTACAGAAAATATCACAGACAAATATTTCAACCGAATACATAAATAACGGCAACAACTAGAGATATTCAAGGCAAGAATAACAGGAAAAATTATCGCCCAAAAACATATTTTAACTGCAGCATATTATCGCCCCAAAAACAGATAAAAGCCAACAGTTATATTCGCCCGAAGATATAAAAGCAACAGCAATTTTTCGCCCAAAATAGTATAAAAAATAGCAGCAATATTTTCGCCCAAAACAGTATAAAAACAGCAGCAAAAAATATCGTCCAAACATAGAAATATGCAGAGATAACAACAGCAATTTTCGCCAAAAAATAGCAGCAATTTTCGGCCAAAACAAATAAGAAACAATAGTAGATTTTCTCCCAAAACAAAAAAAACAGCAGCAATATTTTCGAAAAAAATAAAGGAGGGCTTTAGAGAAATTACCACCACTGAGGCGAAGGATCAGAGACCTCGCTCTGATACCACTGTTCGATTTTTACCCTTCAGCGGAAGCACAAAAAATCCTAACTTACATATTACAGATTTATGGATTTTGAACCCTTAAATAATACAAGCCAAATATACAACAATGATAATTACAGAAATATAAAGAAAGCGAATAAAGAATATCGGCTCGGGGAGCCAAAGATCCGAGGCGGTCGACACGGTCGAAGGACGGCAACCCACGCACTCACGGTTTCTTCTTTCTCACCAAGAGAATAGACCACAATTCACTCAGAAGATTAACCACAAAGGTTTCACAAAGAGATTCATGAACACAAAGAATTTTTGCTCTAGTATTTTCAGTTATAATATCCACAAAGGAGAGGAGATTTTTATGCTAATGAAAGAGACGAGAGAGAGGTGAGAATGGCAGTGGAGGATGTTCCCAACACCATTGGAAAACCTCCATTGAAGATTTGGATAAGAAGGAGAAAAACTAAGAGGTGAGAGAAAAGGTAGAGGGGGTGGACGGCTGCTACCAAATGAAAGGAAGAAATGAGGGAAATGAATTAGAGTTAGGTTTTGCGGGGTTAAACATTTATCGGGTCGGGTATGGGTATGGGCAGGCGGATTGTGGGCTTGAGTGGAGTGAGGGTTGGGCCTTGGTGATCAAAAGGGCCATCCAGTGAATGCTTCGGGCCTCACTCAATTGGTCATGGGCCAAAATTATTTCACAAGGATCTTTGTTGGAGAGCTGTCTCTGAATATCAAATCAGAAAATCCAATCGAATTAAAGAGCCAAAAACTAGGTGCATTTTAATTCTTGGCTAAATTGCATTTACTGCCCCGTATATTAGGGAGGGTAGCATTTCAGGGACTGTAGTTAAGGGCGTAACAAATAGAATCCCAAAATTAATTTTTTTTTTGCAATTGAAGGACTCCGGCCATCGGATTTTGCAAATTTGCCGGAAATTGCTTACCTGGACAAAAATTAGGGTTTCAATTTGGGATTTTTGCTGATGTGGCGGGGGGATAAAAAAAATTTGCCAACTAAGCTAAAAAAACACAAAAAAAATAAAAAAAACAAAAAATAAAACCCAAATTAAAAGAAGAAGACTCTTCCCCTGTATTCTATTCATCATCTTCATCGTCACCATTATCATCTTCATCTCTCTCTCTCTCCTCCCTTTCTCTCTCTACATTTTTTGGTTCTTCTTTCTTCCCCTGTATTCTATTCATCATCTTCATCATCAACATTATCATCTTCATCTCTCTCTCTCTCTCTCTCTCTCTCTCTCTCTCTCTCCTCCTTTTCTCTCTCTACATTTTTTGGTTCTTCTTTTTCTTTCTCCAAAAAATCATGAAAATTTTTATTCTCTTCACCCCCAAAAGTAACCACCCCCAGTCCTGAAATGCAACTCCTCTGACCTCCTTTTTCACATACCCGACCGCCGCAACACGAGCACAGCGGATTCCGTGTCTTCCACCACCACATCCACCACCAACAATGCCGCTTTAGCCGCCGGCGATGAGGTCGACTGCAACAGCTCCACGGGCAAGAACTCGCTGTCCACTCTCAATTTCTCAATCCTCAACAAGAATGTGATGATGATGGATGATGACGTTAAGAGTTGGAAATTGGATATCACAGCTGGGGAATGTTGGGGGTTAAGGATTTTTTCTCAGAAAATGCTTCGGTCGATTTGAGAGAGAAGAGTCTTCTTCTTTTAATTTGGGTTTTATTTTTTGTTTTCTTTATTTTTTTTTGTGTTTTTTTAGCTTAGTTGGCAAAATTTTTTTATCCCCCTGCCACATCAGCAAAAATCCCAAATTGAAACCCTAATTTTTGTCCAGGTAAGCAATTTCCGGCAAATTTGCAAAATCCGATTGCCGAAGTCCTTCAATTGCAAAAAAAAATTTAATTCTAGGATTCTATTTGCTACACCCTTAACTACAGTCCCTGAAATGCTACCCTCCCTAATATACGGGGTAATAAATGCAATTTAGCCTTAATTCTTAGACCAGATTAACAAGAAAAAATGGACAGGTTCTCATAATGGTGGATGAAAATGCGGTATTTTGACTACCAACATCTCAGAATGCATCAATGGAGTTTTGAAAGTTGCTCGCCGCCTCTATTGACAGTGATAGTTGAGATGACGCTTCAACGTACTGTTCATTATTTTCGTGAGAGGTTTGCGAAAAGAGTAGTGTAATGTTGACCAACAACCAACTGCGGACGGATTTTGCATACAAGATGTTCACACGTTGGCAACAAAAATTTGTTAAGCATACGGTCATCAAATACCATCAGTTTCAACAGTCCGCCTCGGTTATTACAAAACATCATAATGGACATGGACTCAATACTCATGTTGTCAAAATTGCAAACCGAGAATGTTCATGCAATAAGTGGACTCAATTTGGCATCCCTTGCAGTCACGTTCAAAAAGTATGCGCAACATACATGATTAATGTTGCATCAATAATAAAGGATTATTATGATTTAATGGTTTAGAGGAACACATATTTTAAGTCATTTGAACCTATGCATTTTGAAGATTATTAGGATGTTTATATAAAATAAAATTAAACAAAAAATAAAATAAAATTTCATGAAATCATGGCATCAATCTTACTTCAAGAATTTTGCTTACTGAAAATTTTATAAGAAACTAGCTAGATCTACTAGATACTGAAGTTTTATGTTTTTAATATTTTTCCCTGATCTTTAGGGTAAAATTAAAAGTACTGGCGCTGAAAATGATATGATATTCAATTGTTTTAGATCGACCAAATATACAATTTTTAGCGTCGACCATGCAAGATTTTGACTTGTAAATTAAGTTTCACGGGAATGGTATATATTTAGGAAAAAACACAAAATATATGAGTCAATAATATTCACCAATATTGCTTACTTGGTGTTTTTTTTCCAATGACATTTCCTTTTTGCAGTCTTTAATAAGTTAAAAATACTATATATAGTAAAATAAGTCAATATTCATCTCGTTAAAATTTGATGGTTGAAATTATTTTGAAGAGGAATTAATATATAAATATATATATATATATTATCCTTATTAATATAAATATGTAACAAAATCTACATTATAGAAGGTGCAGTGGACATGTGGCTGACATATTTAACGTGCGAGTGCCACTGCCCCCTCCTCCGGATCCAATATCTTGTGCTACATCTATATCCAAACCTCCCCTCATACTTTCCCGCTAAACCATGCCTTTTTGCAATTTGCCCGCTACCTAAATTAACTATATTATCATCGTTAATTATTTGTCTACTCCCATGCACTTACGTAACCTATCTACCTACCTACCTACCTACCTACCCACCCACCACTAATTAATATTTACATCATCAAATCACATGCATCATTTCATTTTATTTATTAATAAACTTTACAACATATACTATTTATCAAATAATTACATATATATATATATACACACACATGTCATGATCACTTCAATTGATAAATATCAACACATATACGACGTACTAAGTACATTTATTTAACCAATTATTAATTAGCAATTATATATATAATTACTCGCAGACATACCTGTTTTTTAGGAGAAGCCCATATGAATTAAATTCATTAATTTTCACAACTCACTACCTTTTTTGTTGTGTCCATCTCTCTCTTTCTATCTCGTACGCGCATGCATTCAAGAATGTATGTCAGAACGCAAAAGGCGGGAGACAGTGAAAAAATGGACTTAATTAACTTGGGAATTTAATATATAGAGAGCTGCAGTTAGGCAGCTGCTCAACATTCCTCCCCACTACTATTTGAACATTTGAAATATTCCTCTTCTTCTTCTTCTCTCCACATTTAAACCATCTATCTATCTATCTATCTATACAATTCTTTTTTTCATTTTACCAGCTACATGTAGATACGGTATCAATCAATATTCACACATATATCCTTTTATAAACCCTATATTTTATATAGGGTTTCGATGGTTGATTGATACTGCAATTAAAGAATGAAATGAGTTCTTGAGACATGTAGATTGGTGATCGGACAATTTTGATTAATTTCTCGGAAAGAGAGATTGATCCAAGAGAGAGAGAGAGAGAGATGGGTGCAAATGGAGGAGGCCCCCCACCATTTGTCAAGAAAGAAGACGAGTTTCATGATTCTAATAATTGTGATGATGACAACGATGATAATCACCAAATATTAATGCGTGAGAATGATCACAAGAATGAGAACAAGGGCATTAGCATTGCTGAGAGAAGGGCTGCAAAATGTGGTTTCAATGCTTCAAATATCAATGCCGCTCGCTTCAGAACCACCGGCCTGGCCACCACGCCCCTCCGTTCCCCTTATTTCACCGTACCCCCAGGTTTGAGCCCCTCTGCATTGCTCGATTCTCCTATCATGCTGCCAAATGCTCAGGTACCTACACCTACCTAATTATATGCATACATTCCTTCATGTGATTAAATGAAGATGTACATGAAATTAGAATAATTAATAAAGATGCATGCATGCATGTCAGTACTATACATAAATTGTTAGATTTGGTAGCTTTAATTCTTTCTAATTATTGTGTTAAGTGAATCATATAATTAGTAATATATAGGATTATTAATTATATATGAATTGTAAGTGGTGCAGGCGCAACTATCTCCAACTACTGGGACTTTTCATCAATTCCCTTCACCTAATCATGAAAGCTTGAAGCTCAAACTCAAACTTGCCAGCAGCTGCAGTGCCAGTGCCAGTGCCAGTGCCAGTCCCAGTGCCTGTGGGGATGATCATAACACCTTTGCACCCCAGTCTTCTTCCTCCAAGCAACCCCTTTCTCAATACTCATCACTCCTGCCTAACAACACTTCATTGCTTCAAAATAATAAGGTAACAATATTAACTTATTTTAGTTACAATTACAACAATGTTCATTATTAATTACAACAATATTCATGATCAGCAGGCATTTGAGGAATTCGAATATCCAAGGGATTTGCAAGATACGACATCTAAAAACGTCGACTATTTTGAAGACACACTTACAGAAACTGATCAAGTAGTGATCTTAGGAAACAACAATAATCAATACTTAAGCAGCAGTTTGCAGCCAAGAAATAATCATCAAATGTTCATTAGCAGTCACAATGATCATCACCACAGCAGCAAAGACATAAGACCAACCACACATCCTAATCAAGAAAAACTGCATCATCATCATCAGAGGGGACCATACTTTCCCAAAGATCAAGTGGCTAAGTATTCAGAAGATGGATTCTACTGGAGGAAATATGGGCAGAAACACGTCAAAGGAAGTGAATATCCCAGGAGTTACTACAAATGTACTAACACAAATTGCCAAGTCAAGAAGAAGGTGGAACGTTCGCACGATGGCCAAATTACAGAAATCGTGTATAAGGGCTCCCACAATCACCCCAAACCTCAGCCCTTTAAGCGGTTAGTAAGTGAAATGTCGTCGTCTGACATGAGTCCTGAAGGTAGTAGCGCAACTTCGTGCTTTAAAACAGACGGAAAGGATGCTGCATTTGCCTCGGACTGGAGACCTGATCATAGTTTAGACGGGACATCTTCGACTTCATTTCTTAGTGATTTTTCCGATCCCCTATCAAGAATGAACACGATATTTGAGTCTGTTGAGACCCAAGAATTCTCCTCTGCGTTTGCCAGTCAGGATGCCGAACATGATCAAACTGGGGCTAGCCCAGAGAGCATCTCTTTCAATGATGAAGATGATGATCAAAATGGTGAATGTGAGCCCAAAAAAAGGTATATATATACATATATATGGACAGCTAATTGCTAGCTTTTTTATCTTAAAGAAAAGCTCATTTTAGCTATGCAAATTTACTTGTTTCACTGTTTTGATTACTTTGGCTTTTTTGTCTTTGGGTAGGAAGAGGGATAACTTTCCAAGTGAAACCACCACAGCAAGGTCTACACGTGAACCAAGAGTTGTTGTCCAGATAGAGAGTGACATTGATATTCTTGATGATGGATATCGATGGAGAAAATACGGCCAAAAGGTTGTTAAAGGAAATCCAAATCCTAGGTATGAACATATAAAGCTGCAACTTAAGCATCACTACAATATTATTGAAGTTTGTCAAATGTAGTTGAGAACTAATCCATGTTTTATAACTTATGTTGTTTATTCTTGCAGAAGTTATTATAAGTGCACTACTCCAGGATGTCCCGTCAGAAAGCACGTCGAAAGAGCTGCTAACGATATAAAATCCGTAGTAACAACATACGAAGGAAAGCACAACCACGAAGTGCCTTGTAGCAAAAACGGCAGCCTCGTGATTTCTGATGTTGCCAATCTACCGCCTTCAGTCACTAACAGCACCATTCCTACCGCAGCGCCACTGCCACAGAAACCTGATCATCATCATGTCCCGAAAGCAGGAAAACAGGTTCAAGACCTCTCCAGTTTGTACCTGGAAAGAAAACCAATCTTGAATTACAACGAACTAATGAGGTCCAATCTGCCCGGAAACTTCACCAACGACCTGAATTTCGGAGCTTCTTCAGTTTATCCGCTCTCCTTTCCTCCATTCCATTCCTTACCTAATTACAGCTCTCTTCTGATGAACGGCAATCAAATGAAGACGAATTACCCATCTTCTAATCTTTATCCGATGTTGCCGGATTACATGCCACTGCCGTCACAAGTTAACCATGTTGCTGCTGCTGCTGCTGGATCAACCAATGTGCCTCTGGCTGGAAACTTCCACTACAGCAACTATGCAGCAACATCAGCAGTTAATCAATCTTCTTGTCGAGGGAACGAAATGAGAGATTGCCAGCAGGCGAAAGTTGTGAAGCCGAAAGAGGAGCAGAGGGATGATGGTGAATTATATGATACTTGCCTATCCATACCTAACCCTGGAAATGGAGCAATATAGACGTACGTACGTACAGGCACTGTTGCCAAACCTGTAACAAAATTTCCATTCCATTACAATATTGTCTGATTCTTGTGTTTCTTGTAGTTGTGTCCACTGTCCAGAGCAGAACTTTTATATAGGATATATACTAATTCTTTCGGGCATTGTAATGATCACCAAAAGGTAAAATTGCTCTTGAAAATTGGTGAACGGAGTGATGCGTCGACGTCCCTCTTTTGTTTGCTTTTCTTGTTAGCTATCTGCTGCATGATCGATCAGATATGCACGTAATATGTCTGTATATATTAACGAGTGTGGATATTGGGTCTCTGATTTTGTGGGCTACATATAAATGCGTGTATGATTTGAAACTAATGTGATTATAATTATAAATGGCATTGTAGAAATTAATTGTTTTAGATAGATTTAATTTCAAAATAGAATAATTTATCCAATGTGGGCTTTAAAGCAATTTTGGTCCGGTAGCTTTAGGGATTTCCGGATTTGGTCCTTTAATTTTTTGGTTCCCCATTTTGGTCCTGTATCTTTCAAATATGTCCTATTTTGGTCCTTCAGCTAAATTAGTGATCATTTTGCCCTTCTATAAAAAACTAAATATAGTCCATATACATGCCCTAGCTTGGCCCATCATGCTTCCGAAATAAAATTAAGTTTCTATAAATTTATACATTTATTTGACTGCCTTGTTTTCGGGTATTCCAAGTCCTTGATTTTACAGACTTCCTCCAACCACACAACCGCAGCTGATAGTTCGCATGTACTTGGCTCTTTCAATAACAAACAACATAGCCCTATTTCGTTTCCTACCTTAGGGCGTAGAAGGTACTTCAAAGAAGAGACTAAATAATATTTTGGATAAACAAGTGGAACATAAGCCTTTTTTTTTATTAAAAAAATATAGAAAATATTACATAGATATTATTCCTCCATTGGAGGAGACAACTGTTTAGCCTCTTATAAGCTAGAGGGCTTGACTCGTTGGGGAAACCCCCATAAACTGAAAGATTAAAACACTACAAAAGATCGAAAAGACTCAGAACTCTAATGCTTTGAAGAGTAGGAGAAGTTTTCTAATAATTCCCTTCTGCTTCATTGCATCTTTATTTATAGGCGTCCACAAACTTCAAATTCGGATTCCAAATTTATTTTTTGATGACATCATTGCATTCGTCATCATCTTGTCTCTTTCGAATGATGTCACTGCGTTTGTCATTGCCTCGTCCTTTCCAACTGTTGGTCATAATGGCTTGTTGGTCATGTGATTTTCAGTTGGTTTTCTTGCTTTGTTGACTGTTGGCCTCTGCCTTTTTCTGCCGACTATCTTATCCTTGCTTTTTCATATTTTCTAATTTTTACTTCTTTTTGCAAAAATTTTTCTTTTTCCCTTGTCTTGGTCTGGTTCAGGTTTATTTTGTGTTATTCGAATTTTTGTCCCGAACAAGGGCTTCTCTTACTTTTCACAGCAAGGACACAAATGGTTTTGTCATTGCCCAACATGCAACATGTTGCACGTCTTCATCCTTGTAGCTTCATTCGCCGGCAGCTTATTCTCTCAGATTAACATTCTTTTCTTCTCAAATAAACTTTCTATGAACTCAGTGCTTTTTCCTGTCATGGAATTTAATAGGAATGATCCATTCACTTTGTTGGAGAAAATTTTGAATGGATACTTAACTTTGTCCATCTCAGTGAGACAGACCTATAATCCCAAAACTCTTCTCGTAGAGATACTATTTTCACTGATGGCTGACACCAAGGGAGCTTCTCCTGAGGCAGCTTTGATTTTATTAAAAGCCACCATATCTGGCCTCTGCAACTTCATGAAATGAAATGCTGGATGAGACCATTTTCCTACTATTTTTGGAGCAATTGATATAAATTTTATCTCCAGAACATCGCCTCTCTTTAAGTGGGGGTTATTTTGCCATGAATCAAAGACCGTCCCACTTATCCACTCCGGAAGTTTAGAAATCTCCAAAAAACTTGGTGACATAATAGGAAATGAAGCAAGAGCTCCAAAATCATACCATTCTCGGACATCTTCTGGTTTCGACCTTTCTAACATCCAGACTCTGTTATATTCTCCAGATGTTTCGATAATGGTCTTGCCTGGGTTCACTCCTTTGCGGAAAATTAATTTTTCCCAAAGAAGATATAAATTCGTTAGTATTAGTCTTAGAGATGCCTGTCATGGGCTTAAGGCTAATCTCTCCCTCCTTAACTGTGGAGGTGCTGGGTTGATTTGAACCTACAAGAATTTGCATTTCCTGTGACTCAATTTTTTTGTCGTTTCACCAGAGTTTGGTGATGGCCTTGTGCAATCGGTACTTGAATCCGACAGTACAAGTCTAGAGTCCTGCACTCTAAAGG
The DNA here is from genome assembly GCF_000512975.1 of Sesamum indicum. Taxonomy (NCBI): domain Eukaryota; kingdom Viridiplantae; phylum Streptophyta; class Magnoliopsida; order Lamiales; family Pedaliaceae; genus Sesamum; species Sesamum indicum. The sequence continues at coordinate 16,359,258 of NC_026148.1, read as the reverse complement.
CATGTTTTAGGACATGCTCCCTCAACTCGTGAGTCATCCCTGAAGGTGATGCATTCCGAATTAGTTCTCGTAAGTCGTTCCATAGCGATGTGGATGCTAATAAGGAACTTCTTATTGTGACTTGGACTGTGTCTAGACCAGCTCTTTGGATTTTTCCGACAACTTAGGCATTCATCGCTAGCTGCCCGAACTTCCTGTCAAGCTCCTCAAAGTTTTCCCGAAGGTGCCCGAGTCTCAGCATTGTGGAGTTTGCTCAGTTGCCTCCATCTCTCGTCAGGAAATCTGCAAGAACATTTTTATGAGATTTTATAACGTTAATATTATAACAATAATATTGGCATTCAACTTGCCATCTAATAATGCGAGCTTTCTCTATCTTTGATTCTAATTTATTTTTTAGGAAAGCTCTAACATTGGTGTAAACAATCTTTAATATTTAGCAAGTAAAAAGGAAAAAGTATTATTTTAGTCCGCTAAGTATGCCTAATTTTATTTTTTGTCCGATAACTATGCCCATATTTGTTTAGGTCCAGTAACTTTCGAAATTGCTTACTTTTAGTCCTCTGGCAGATTTTTGGATATTTTTACCTTATGCAACTTTTAAAAGGCGGTTTTAGTCCATATGCACTCACTTCACAATTTTTTGTTAATGTTTGCCTAGAATGGTATCAAAGCCTAGGTTTATTGAAGAAATATATGATTATATTATATTTTGATATTATTTATCTACTAATGGAGGAGATTCTTTAAGAGAAAATGGAACCGAACGAAAGTTCGAGTTACTATGAAAACAGAGAATATTTTCAAATTCTGAAAATACAAAGAAGAGAATTCTCATGGAAATTCTTAACAAGTGTTACAACGATCTCAAGAGGATTGATTATAAAATTCTCACGCCAAAAGAAGAACAAGAGTGGCTAAAAAAATTTGAGGTTCGACAAGTACTACCAGGAAATGCAGTGAGGCGTCTACACTCCACTGAAGTCCATGGTAGAATCCTAGCCAGGAGAAGCGGAACGAGTAAATTCCTACATAATTTTCGTTCTAAAAATTATGACTGATTGGAAAGAACTCGAGCCGGATACATCGAAGATCTCCCAAGATCTAAGGAATATGTGTTAACCTTAATGCATGGAATTTCTAATTTAATGATAAAAAATCTCAATGCATAACTTGTCTCCACATAGCTTAAGAACACAACATCAACAGTCTTAGGGCCTAATTTCGTTCTTTTGTGTTCTGGGACCAGCACTTTCTCTAGGCACCCCATACTCAAAAGTATTTGAGGCTAGGTTTCCTACCTTCCCATAATTCGAAAGGAGTTTACTCGTATTGTGTTTCAGAGGGACTCTATTGTTAATATGACAAGCCGTATTCAAAGCCTCTCCATACAAGTACTTTGGTAACCCAGAGGTTAGTAGGAGACTTTAATCTTTAAATGTTCTATTCTTTTGTTCAGCTACTCCATTAAATGAAGGGGAATACGGAGGAGTCTCTTTATGATTATGCCAAAATTTTGACAATTTATTGAACTTACTCTACTCATACTCTCCTCCTCTATCAGACCTAAGTCGTTTTAAGTTTCTTACTAGTTTGGATTTCTGTTTTATTTTTAAACAAAATAAACTTATCTAAGGCTTCATCCTTCTTTTTCATGAGAAAAATATAACAATATCTACTGCAATCATCTATAAAGATGATAGAATATCGTTTGTGGTCCCTAGTCAAAACTTCATTGAACTCACAAATATCTGTATGAACTAACTCAAGTATTTATGAATCCCTTTCAATTGACTGATAATGTTTCCTAACTTGTTTAGTTTCAACACAAACTTCACATTTGTGATTTTTTCAATATTTTGACTAGGAATTAAATTCAAATTCATCATCCGTTTGATTGAATAAAAATTTAAATGACATAACTTACTATGCCACAGAGTAGATGATTCAACATTCAGTATAATAGAATCAGAAACATCGTTTTAATTATTATTCTCAACTCAAACTTTGAACAAGCAATCATCTAAATAACCTTTACTAACAAAAATACCAAATCGTTGAATTACATCTTTATTAATTAAAAGTTAATTCACATCCCTCCCTAACTATTACAGAACCACTAATAATATTTCTTGTGACAGTGGTACATGTTGAACTCTTTTCAATGACAGAATGAGCCCTGAAGGAAATTTCAAGTCCACACTTCCTATCCCAAGTATTTCAGCTGTACTAGAGTTCCCCATGTTTACTGTCCTTCCACTGATGGCCTGATAAGACATAAAGAGAGATTTATCATCACACACGTGCACATCCGCTCTAGTGTTAATAAACCAATCACAAGGTTCGTAAATAGTCAGGAGTTCAGGTTGTACAGATACATACCCTTCAGTTGCTCCTGAAGTGCTAGCACCGCTAAAACCTCCCACAACCATGTTCACAACTATCTGCCTAGTCTTGGATTTTTTATTAGGATAAAGTTTGGCCCAGTATCCAACCTGCCCACAATTCTAGTATGGTTTGTTTGCTTTTGGTTTCTTATTCTTAGTGGCCTTGCCTTTATTAATGGCTTTTGAGTTCGAGTGAACCTTATTCACTTTCTATTTTCCCACTATTAGATTGGTCCTGGATTGATGCTTAACCGACATCTTATGGGTCTGATTTCTGTGCTCTTCCTCAATGCTGATAGCAATCATTAGATCATCCAGAGACAGTCTCCCTTTCTGATGTTTGAGTGTCATGCTAAAACTTTCTCAGCATTTGGGAAATTTGTCCACTATGGATATGACCAAAAAAACTTCTCAGGAAATTTCATCTCAACATAAGCCAGAGCATGCTCAAGGTTGATAATCTCTTAAGTCTGTTCAGCTACAGACCTGTCCTCAACCATTTGATACCGTATGAATTTGGAAACAAAATACTTTTCGAGCTCTTGCTCTTCAGTATTATATTTCTGGTCCAACTCATCCCACATAGACTTAGCACTATAAGAGTCGGAAAAATAGACGTCGAAGAGCGTATTTGACAAAGCTGACAAGATCACTCTTCGGCCTATTTGATCCATCTCTGTCCACTACGCTATCTTAGTAGTTTTGGAATCGGTATCAGTAGGTTCGGGTCTGGTCACCTGAATTACTGTTAAGAGTCGTTTCATCGTTAAACCAAATTTTGATTCACTATTGCCAGTGTTGAAAAATTGGCTTGAAAACTTATCCGACAGACCGATCAAGTCGACATGGGGTGTGACCGAAATTGCAACAGAAATCTGTTCAGCTATTATAATATCTTAGGAAATTGAAAGTAGGGTTTAAATAATTTCAGGAAAAATCCGAGTTTTAAAAACAGTGTTTACAAAAATTATTTCAATGTTACAACAAAAATTCGATCTTTCAAAACCTGTATATTTTCTTCAAGATTGTTGGAAAAATTTCAGTTTCGTGTGATGAAACAAATTTTGAAATATAACAATCGAATTTAGAAATCAAAAGCAATAAAAACCACATTGGAACCCAAATATTTTTTTCTCTTTTTTCTCAATTTAATCTATGGATTCTTCATGTAACTAATTAAAATTACAACAATATAAACGACAAATATTTGTAAAAAGATTAAAAATGAGATATATTAATTGAAGTAAAATTATTTTTTGAGAAAATATAATTATTATTACTATCAAAAGACAAGTGCAAATATTAAACATATAATATCTTTTTAACGCGTAAGAACAAAACAATATTTAATTAATTAAATTTATTTTAGAAATATTTTTTCGCAAAACAATATTTAATTTAGTTTTTATCTACTTTTCATTTTTGTATAAAAAGACTATCCACTTTTAATTTGCTGTAATTTTCAACTTTTTTAACAAAAATTACTTTTCTAAAAATAAAAATTTTGGCAACACTCCGAAATGCCAACTAGAATTAACTTTGTTGGTAGTAATTCAATTATACGAAACTTTGAGTAGCAAAACGAGATGAGAGAGGGGTTAAAAGTTGAAAAAGAAACAACTTAGAAAGCGCTCTCGCTCTCGCTTAGAAATATAAAGCGCGAGGAATACGATATAGAATAAAAACGGGAAAACAGACGGCTGCAGATCTGAGAACTGGTTACTTTACTACCTTATACTGCCCTCCCTTTGGAAATCGGGGCCAACTCAAATTTATTCAGACTAAAACCCCATTCGCCGGATCGCCGATCTCTCTATTACGTTTTTAGGTAACGTCTTCTCCTTCTCATTTCCTTCGTTTCAATTTGTTGTTACTTTCGTCTAGATCTGAATTCCCAATTTCTGTCCTTTGTATGTTGTGTATTCAACACATCTAACAATTTCTTTGTTAATTACTGGGTGAATACTTATGCACCGATGATTAGTTCGTGTATGTTCGTTTTCTCTTGCTATAGTGGATAATGGAGTGTGTGTTGATGTGTGCGTTTGGTGGATCTGCGTGATGAGGTTGATGATTTTGTTTTTGCGTTTTTGTTGTTCGGATTCAGTTAATGAGGTGACAGTGTGCTGTTCTGGTTTTAGGTTGTTATGGATTTAAGCTTCATTTTAATCATTTCTAATTGTGATTTTGTCTCAGAACACTCAGTATGTGATAAACTGTAGCCAGGGAGGTGGCATGATGTTGCTAAATCTGATTCTGTTTGTTACATGATTGCTTGAGTACACTTTCTTCAGGTCTTCAATATTTTTTATTAACTCAAGTTTTTATGTTAGATCTTTAGTTTACAGCAAATATGGAGACTATAATTACATTTAATAATAATACCAGAAATTAATTATGCCATGACTAACAGCTGAAGTTTGTTTGAATCTGTTAGCTCTTTTGTGGCACATTATTGAGTCAACTCATATGCTGAGAATGACTAAGTCTCAGATTAATATACATTAAACAAGTTATCTATGTCCAGCATAATACATTGTTAAAAGTTCGTGTTTATATTAATAAATGTTTGGGTCTAATGTGACTAGATAGCAAGCAGAAATGGAGAAATCTTGTTCTTTGCTGGTGCATTTTGATAAGGGAACACCAGCACTTGCCAATGAGATCAAGGAAGCTCTTGAAGGGAATGATGTTCCAGCTAAGATTGACGCCATGAAAAACGCAATCATGCTTTTGCTAAATGGCGAAACGTTGCCTCAGCTCTTCATTACTATTGTTAGATATGTGTTACCCTCTGAGGACCACACTGTCCAAAAACTGTTATTGCTCTATTTGGAGATCATTGATAAGACTGATGGAAAGGGGCGTGTGTTACCAGAAATGATATTAATCTGCCAGAATCTCAGGAATAATCTTCAGCATCCTAATGAATATATCCGTGGTGTTACCCTGAGGTTCCTCTGCCGGCTGAATGAGGTGGAGATCATTGAACCTCTGATTCCCTCCATTATCTCAAACTTGGAGCATCGACACCCTTATGTTAGGAGAAATGCAATTCTTGCTGTGATGGCAATTTACAAGCTCCCACAAGGAGAGCAGCTGCTGGTTGATGCACCAGAGACTATTGAGAGGTTTCTCTCAACAGAGCAGGATCAATCAGCTAAGAGGAATGCATTTCTGATGCTTTTCAATTGTGCCCAGGATCGTGCTGTTAACTACCTTTTGACCAATGTAGACAGAGTCTCAGATTGGGGGGAACTATTGCAGATGGTTGTCCTGGAGCTTATCCGAAAAGTTTGCAGGACGAACAAAGCTGAAAAAGGGAAATATATTAAGATCATTATATCTTTACTGAATGCCCCTTCAGCTGCTGTTGTCTATGAATGTGCTGGAACCCTTGTTTCTTTGTCTTCTGCTCCCACAGCTATCAGAGCTGCAGCAAACACATATTGCCAGCTTCTTCTCTCACAGAGTGACAATAATGTTAAGCTCATTGTGCTCGATCGCCTGAATGAACTCAAGTCTTCCCACAGGGATATTATGGTTGACATGATTATGGATGTTCTAAGGGCACTCTCAAGCCCGAATCTGGACATCAGAAGGAAAACACTTGATATTGTTCTGGAATTGATCACACCCCGCAGTGTCAATGAGGTGGTGCAAACGTTGAAGAAGGAAGTCATGAAAACTCAAAGTGGGGAGCTTGAGAAGAATGGTGAGTATCGTCAGATGCTCATTCAAGCAATCCATTCTTGTGCTATAAAGTTCCCTGAAGTGGCAAGCACAGTGGTCCACCTGTTGATGGATTTCTTGGGAGATAACAATGTTGCCTCTGCGATGGATGTTGCTGTTTTTGTGCGAGAGATAATTGAAACCAACCCTAAATTAAGGGTTTCTATAATCACCCGGCTTCTGGATACTTTTTATCAGATTCGAGCAGCAAGAGTTTGTTCATGTGCTCTTTGGATTCTTGGAGAGTATTCTCTATCTCTTTCCGAAGTTGAGGGTGCCATTGCAACTATAAAGCAGTGCCTTGGGGATTTACCATTCTTTTCCATATCTGAAGATGTGGAAACTGCCGATTCATCAAAGAAGCCCCAGCAGGCTACCTCAATTACTGTTTCATCTAGGAGGCCAGCTATCCTTGCTGATGGGACCTATGCAACTCAAAGTGCTGCCTCTGAAACTACAATCTCCCCTAACATTATGGTTCAAGGATCTTTGGCTACTGAGAATTTGAGATCTCTTCTTCTCACTGGTGATTTTTTCCTTGGGGCAATTGTTGCCTGCACTCTAGCAAAGCTCATTCTAAGATTGGAGGAGGTTCAACCATCAAAAGTTGAAGTGAACAAAGCATCGAGCAATGCATTATTGATTATGGTCTCAATGTTACAACTTGGGCAATCTTCAGTTCTTCCTCACCCAATTGATAATGATTCCTATGACAGGATTGCTCTTTGCATAAGATTGCTGTGTAACACAGGGGACGCTGAGAGGAAGATCTGGTTGAAGTCTTGCCGTGAGAGCTTTGTTAAAATGCTTTCAGATAAACAGCTACGTGAAACTGAAGAAATTAAGGCGAAGGCTCAGATTTCTCATTCACAGCCTGATGATCTCATTGACTTCTACCATTTGAAGAGCAGAAAGGTTCTGAGCTACGTTTGCCATTTGTTGTATACATGTGTGTGTGTGTGTGTGTATATTCAGTGAGTATAGAAGTTCCTTAATTGTTCTTTAGATTTGTTTCCAGGAGATGCTTATTTTATTGACCAGGTTATATTTTTTCGCATTGCAGTATCTGCTTTCATACACTCTTTGTTTATTTTTCCTTAAGTGTGGATGTAGGATATTTCAAGTTTTTGGATGCTAGAAAGTATAGTTTACTTTGGTTTATTACGTTGAAAATATGATTGTAAGGACCTCTTCTTAATGCACAAGAGCAGATCATCAAGTTTGTGACTAAAGACTTTAATTATGATATCTGTTTTGTGGACAACACAATATATTACTTTTTTCATGTCTCTCATTGTTACCTGATTCCAGGGTATGAGCCAGCTGGAGCTGGAAGACGAGGTTCAAGATGATCTAAAACGTGCTACTGGCGAGTTTGTTAAGGATGCGGATGATGCAAATAAGCTAAACCGGATCATTCAACTCACAGGATTTAGTGATCCAGTATATGCTGAAGCATATGTGACAGTTCATCATTATGATATTGTCCTGGATGTTACAGTTATTAATAGAACAAAAGAGACCCTTCAGAATTTGTGTTTGGAGTTGGCTACAATGGGTGATCTTAAACTTGTTGAGCGCCCTCAGAATTATACTTTAGCACCTGAGTCAAGCAAACAAATAAAAGCAAACATTAAGGTTTCCTCTACTGAGACAGGAGTCATATTTGGAAACATTGTCTACGAGACCTCGAATGTGCTCGAGCGTACTGTTGTCGTTCTCAATGATATCCATATTGATATCATGGACTACATATCTCCTGCTGTGTGTAGCGATACTGCTTTTAGGACCATGTGGGCAGAATTTGAATGGGAAAACAAGGTATCTTTCTCACTTAGCTTGTTGCATTATCCATCTCCAGTTGTTCTAGAGATACCTGGCATTTTCCACTATTTCTACAATTTTCTAGGCATAATGCTCAATTATAGTTATAACTTTTATATTTTAAACGAATTATTACATACTTTGGATGGATTATGAACTTAACAAGGCTAGTCACCCTTGTAAGAACTTGCACAAGTTTAATGAGCTGGTAAAGATAGTATGATATATGGCTACTCATTCATAACAAATTGGTAGCCTTATCGATCAACAAATTTGAAGGAAATTTTAACTCATATCAATCAGAGGAGAAATGATGGCAATCAGGCTGCCTTCTAGTACATTCAGTGATAAAGCTTGATCTGGAAGAATGTGGTTTAATGTGATTATACATAAAAAGTTACATGTTTGGAATCTTCAAGTAATTCTGCATATAGTATTGGTAAATCATATGATAGCTATTAGGATAATATTATCATGCGCTAGGAAGTCGTTAGATCTGAGATGAAGCTTGATCGTGTCGGTATGGTTGGTATCACATGTGGGTGATTTCATTGCTTTTTTATTTACTCTCATTCTCCCTCCTGCAAGTGTAGGTTATTTAGTACATTCCTATATCCACTTTTGAGCAAATTGATCTTCTGTAATGTTATTTCTATAACGTGCATTACTCTTAGAGCATGAGCAGCAGTTATGTCTACCTTATGTTTGCCTTAGCATTCATAATCTACATCTGTCAGGTCCAAACAGTAGTACTATTCTTTCATAAAAATCATATATCTTTCTAATTATATGTGTTTTTATCTGCTTGGTTTCAGTCTTTTTCCCTTTCTCTAATTTTCTTCTTTTGGCAGGTTGCTGTAAACACCATAATTACAAATGAAAAAGAATTTCTTGATCATATTATCAAGTCAACCAACATGAAATGCCTAACTGCTTCGTAAGTCATTTTGTGATTCTACCTGACTGTATTACTATTGCAATAACTGCAAAGGTTTCTCACTCATTTATGACAATTGTATCTTTGTCTAATTCATTTTGGAAAAGTAAAATAGTCATCTCTCCTGAAGCTATTTTCCACTTATGTTTTCTCGTTTTGGTCTGAAGTTCTTTCCTCTGCATTATTATTGAATAATTTATGGTTCCTTGTTTTCATTTGCAATTGATGAAAAGGGTTTCTTCCCAAACAAGAATTATGAGAATGCTTAATCTATTGGGGGTTTTTTGGATTAAATACTGCTTAATAACACAATTCTGTTAAGTTATGCTTCACATTGTGCTTGTCTTATGGCTGGAGTTTTCATGGTGTAGAATGCACACTGTATCAAAAACCAACTATTTCAAGGTTCTACTTGCTTTTGAATTCCACTGTAGGCTAAGTTATAGATCACTTTACTGCAAAATTGAATCTGGCATTACCTCTTTGTAGAGGTTTGCCAAATTGTTTTGTAACAAGATGTTTCAAGATGTCCTGAACGATTAGCTTGACATTGTTTCTAAATTGTTGCTAGTGAAGACAAGTTGTATCGGTAGTTAACTTTTCCAGAGAAGTCGTCCTTTCATCTAATGCATGAAGCTCGATCTTAGTTCAGTTATATTAAATGATAGCCAGAGTTGCTAAAAGTTGATTGCACAGCAAATGAGAAACTGAAAGGATCAGTGTTCAGTTTAGCTAAGTCAAGCCTTCGCCATTAATCAATTTTTTTGTTTTTCTCTTGTGGCAGTCTTAGTGGTAACTCTTAATATATTAATTGTTATGTGCCTTTGTTGTGTTTTATGCTTATCTCCAGGTCTGCTCTAGAAGGTGAATGTGGATTCTTGGCTGCTAACTTGTATGCAAAGAGTGTTTTTGGGGAGGATGCTTTGGTAAATGTCAGTGTTGAGAAGCAGGGAGATGGCAAACTGAATGGATATATTAGGATAAGGAGCAAGACTCAGGGAATTGCTCTTAGCTTGGGTGACAAGATCACTCTCAAGCAGAAGGGAGGAAGCTGATGGTAAATACTAGAGCACTTTTTTAAGGTTGCGCGATACATCTAACTTGATCGTGTGTGAATAAAGTAGAATGCCTATGAATATCTTATTTATAATGCAGACTGCCTCTTTCAAGCTGCTACATGGAAAATCTTCTTTTCTGGCAGCATATTTTATAAGATGAGAATTAATAGACTTGAGGGCGGCTGTCCATCCACAGGCTTCATATTATTAGTATTTTTGGTCTATTAAAGAACCATCTATCTTTAAGATTGTCCAAGTTGTCATTCCAGTCGACTATTTTTTGTTTCTTTTCAATTAAGTCTTTTTATGTTATGATGTGCAGGTTTTGCTCTTCGACTGATGGGTGCCATTAGCAAACTTTCATGGGAGGATAGTTAGCTTGTTGAGAATAATTTTTTTTCTTTGGCATTCACATCTTTTAATTTTCATATGGGGACACTCAAAAACTATATTTGAGATATTTTTTCTGTAGAGGAGATTGGGAAAGAGATTGTTTGTATTTTTAGGTGAGTTTTTGTTCAAGTACTTGGAACTAATTGTATTTCGTTTTTGCTGCAAAAGATACATGCCTTCAAATGCATTCAGCAGATAAGGGATAGGAGTGGTAATCTTTGCATTGCTTTGCTTTGTTTGGGGTATAAATATATTCTGCACACAAGCTGGGAAGTATTAACTATGTTAAATTATTCATGAAATTTCGAGTACATTAAGTTAGAAAGCTTGAGCAAATTATTAACAGCTAGACCACTTGAAATTTTGTTTTATTTTGCCAAAAGTTTAGACTTAAGCATTAAATTAACCCGACTTTTTTAGTGAATTAATTACAATTTTCAATATGAAACATCTAGATCTAATAATTATAATTATTATGTATTAATTGTTAATATTAATAATTATATTCGAAAAATATTTCATAAAGTTAAAGGAAAATGTTGGGATTTCATGGGTTGGATTGCATGTATTGATCTTTAGTTTCTCATGAATTCTGCCAAAATTTAAATTCTTCGTCCAAGTTCTGAAGTTATGGCCAAATTAAATTGAAATTGCAAATTAATTGACAAATAGATGAAGCATAAAGTTAAAAATAAGCCAACTGATACAACCAAAAATTATCTTTTTCCCATGAACTTTTCAGATACATCTCCACTTGGAATCGAGAAACAAAGATATGAAAAACATATATTGAATCAAATTAACCACACCAATGGAAGACAGAAAATATAGTTAGAAAAAGAATTAAAACAAAAGACGTTGCTGAAGCAATCTTGTTATACAGATACTGCGCCAAAACCCGGAGTCAATCAGTTGACAACACGGCAGTTTCTCCTGATCTCCCCCTGTTTCCCGGTGAGAACCTCAATGTTTCCCATACGCACCATTGCAGCCGCAAACTTCTTAGCCCACACATTCCCATACTTTGCATTGTACACCACCTTTTTCGCCGTCATGGGGCTGCTCAGCAGAACCTGATCCGACGTCAGTAGCCCCCTATTCGCCTTCAATCCAACGTAGTACTTGCTGTCCAGACGAGTAGGGGTGATGGAATCAAGATTCACTGTGGGGTCTACTGTCGGAGCTGCAGTCGCATTGGCAACTGGTGGAGGGCAGATTGTTTTCAAGAAAGCAGCATAACTAGGGTCCAGGGTGGGATCTTGTGTTGGATAGAGCCGACTAGCAAAGGAACTGCAGTGAGAAATGCCGATGGAATGAGCGCCTGAAAGAGTCACCATTTCGTCAAGGGAGAGTCCCTTTCTTGCAAAATTGTCCCTCAGAGTGGTGGCATTGAAGAATGGGGCAGGCAAATTCAGGAGGGGCTCGTTTATCAAGGACACATTCCCATCACGACGGCCAGATGGGACATCGTAGTTTATATTCCCAAGTTTGCAGGAGCTGTCACGAGCTGCAAAGGCGATGATGTCGGCACAGGACACTATTCCAGGGCATCGAAGCTTAATAATAACTACAAGTTAGTTTAAAAGGGAAATAAATTTGATTTAATAAAACCGTGCAAAATAGTTAACTTTTGAACGTTCACAGAATTCAACGAAACTTGACACAATCGAAATTTGCTAGGCATAATAATAACTACAAGTTAGTATAAAAGGGAAAACAAACTTGTTTGAATAAAACCGTGCAAAACATCTAAATTTTGAGCATTCTCAGGATTCGACGAAACGTGATCCAAACGTAGGTCTAGACCCAAGAGTTTGTGTGTTAAATTTTCTAAGCGTAATAATAACTACAAGTTAGTATAAAAGGGAAACAAACTTGTTTTAGTAAAATCGTGCAAAACAACTAACTTTTGAACGTTTCTCAGAATTCAATAAAACTTGACCCAATTGCAGGTCTATACCCAAGCATTTGTGTTGTAAATTTGCTAGGCGTAATAATAACTAAGAGTTAGTATAAAAGTGAAACAAACTAGTTTTAATAAAACCGTGCCAAACAGCTAAATTTTGAGCATTCTCAGAATTCGACGAAACTTGATCCAAACGTAGGTCTAGACCCAAGATTTTGTGTGTTAAATTTTCTAAGCGTAATAATAACTACAAGTTAGTGTAAAAGGGAAACAAACTTGTTTTAATAAAACCGTGCAAAATAGTTAACTTTTGAACGTTCAAAGAATTCAACGAAACTTGACCCAATCGTAGGTCTAGACCCAAGCATTTGTGTTGTAAATTTGCCAAGTGTAATAATAAAGATTTAAGGGAACTAATTAGGAAGCCGTTGTTCTGACTGTTCTTCTCTGAATTGACATTCTATTTAGAGTTTGACTTGTTTAATTAATACATGAAACAAATTATGTCTGAGCAGTAGTACATAGTATGTATGTGTGTGTATATATATATATTCTTCCAAGTATTGCTTGCATTATTATTGATTAAGAAAGACTTCATAAGTCGTTGACATTAATTTTATGTCTTGTTATCTTTGACGTGTAAAGGTTGATGGTGGAGACAACCAAGACATGTACATTTACTCTTTGTATAAACTTGTAATCTACTTACTTCCACACACGTTGGCTCGGACACTTAATTCTCAATTTCCACGACATTCTACCTCCTATAAATGCCGACGAAACTTGATCCAAACGTAGGTCTAGACCCAAGAGTTTGTGTGTTAAATTTTCTAAGCGTAATAATAACTACAAGTTAGTATAAAAGGGAAACAAACTTGTTTTAATAAAAAATTAATGAGATGACTTCTCTTGACTTAATTCAACTACCTCTTTGCATTGATCCAACTTTAGATGTTGATTTTGAACTTAAATCTAGCCTTATTCACTTTCCACTTTTCGTGGCCTTGCAGGTGAAGATCCACAGAAACGTCTCAAGGAATTTCATGTAGTATGGTCTAGGATGAGAACCCAAGGGATCACCGAAGAGCAAGTCAAATTACGAGCTTTTCCTTTCTCTTTAGGAGATAAAGCAAATGATTGACTCTATTCTCTACCTTCGGGATCCATCATTAGGTCAAATGAGCTCAAAAAGAAATTCTGTGAAAATTACTTTCTCGCCTCACGAACTACAATTATTCGGAAGCAAATAAGTGAAATACGTCAATTTTTTAGGGAAAATTTCCATGAAGCATAAAGTTAAAAATAAGCCAACTGATACAACCAAAAATTATCTTTTTCCCATGAACTTTTCAGATACATCTCCACTTGGAATCGAGAAACAAAGATATGAAAAACATATATTGAATCAAATTAACCACACCAATGGAAGACAGAAAATATAGTTAGAAAAAGAATTAAAACAAAAGACGTTGCTGAAGCAATCTTGTTATACAGATACTGCGCCAAAACCCGGAGTCAATCAGTTGACAACACGGCAGTTTCTCCTGATCTCCCCCTGTTTCCCGGTGAGAACCTCAATGTTTCCCATACGCACCATTGCAGCCGCAAACTTCTTAGCCCACACATTCCCATACTTTGCATTGTACACCACCTTTTTCGCCGTCATGGGGCTGCTCAGCAGAACCTGATCCGACGTCAGTAGCCCCCTATTCGCCTTCAATCCAACGTAGTACTTGCTGTCCAGACGAGTAGGGGTGATGGAATCAAGATTCACTGTGGGGTCTACTGTCGGAGCTGCAGTCGCATTGGCAACTGGTGGAGGGCAGATTGTTTTCAAGAAAGCAGCATAACTAGGGTCCAGGGTGGGATCTTGTGTTGGATAGAGCCGACTAGCAAAGGAACTGCAGTGAGAAATGCCGATGGAATGAGCGCCTGAAAGAGTCACCATTTCGTCAAGGGAGAGTCCCTTTCTTGCAAAATTGTCCCTCAGAGTGGTGGCATTGAAGAATGGGGCAGGCAAATTCAGGAGGGGCTCGTTTATCAAGGACACATTCCCATCACGACGGCCAGATGGGACATCGTAGTTTATATTCCCAAGTTTGCAGGAGCTGTCACGAGCTGCAAAGGCGATGATGTCGGCACAGGACACTATTCCAGGGCATCGAAGCTCCAGTTCTGCTTTTGCTGCATCTATGACTTCAAAGCCTCGTAGACTTCCCTTGTTTGGTATGCTTTGCTTTTCTGTATTTGGTCCATCCAACAGTACGGAAGCATCACATCCCTATTAACACATAAAATACGAGAAACTTCAAACTTTTTCAGATTTGGGTACGAAACATACACAAATATAGCATGCATTAGCTGTTTTAGCGAAAGATATGATTTCAGGAACCCATGCATTCAGTGCTGAGAAATAATTACAACAAGGAGCATTAACATCTCAACTAACACAAAGTTGAAGATGGAGAAATCAATTCTGAAATTCCATAATAAGAAGTTGATTAGCAAACAGTAGATTCAGGGTGTTATAACATGCGTACCCTGACGAAGCAATCATGGAAATGCAACCTGACAAGGCCAGCACCAAGGCCACGGTTTAGAGAAACGAATTTGTTCACATACTTTCTCACAATGGCTTCCGCAGGGGGGCAAGAGTATTTATAGAACCCAACTTTAAGTGGTGGATTGGCTGCAGAAGTGAGTGATACGAACAAAATGAAGCAAGAAAGAATAACTGGGATATTCCTGGTGTTGGAAGCCATTGTTATGATGTATGCAAAGAGGAAGTGAGAAAGGTATGGATGCTGCAGATGGATTCATGAGGGGTAGTATTTGTAGTTGTAGGCGGGATGAAGATAAATTAATATTCTTAATCTGGTGTAATGGTGGATCAATTCTCAAAACCAGGACGTGTATAGATGTAAGCAACTTGCAACTAAATTTATAAACTTGTGTTCTTTTACATCCATTATCTTTTTACACGTTATTCACTTAGTTTTTCCTTACAATCTCTTAGTAAAATTTAAAATAATCTCCTTTGAGTTTGAAGCCTTTCTTCTCCAACTAAAAGATTTAAGGGAACTAATTAGGAAGCCGTTGTTCTGACTGTTCTTCTCTGAATTGACATTCTATTTAGAGTTTGACTTGTTTAATTAATACATGAAACAAATTATGTCTGAGCAGTAGTACATAGTATGTATGTGTGTGTATATATATATATTCTTCCAAGTATTGCTTGCATTATTATTGATTAAGAAAGACTTCATAAGTCGTTGACATTAATTTTATGTCTTGTTATCTTTGACGTGTAAAGGTTGATGGTGGAGACAACCAAGACATGTACATTTACTCTTTGTATAAACTTGTAATCTACTTACTTCCACACACGTTGGCTCGGACACTTAATTCTCAATTTCCACGACATTCTACCTCCTATAAATGCCTGTAACCAATCTCTCCACAGCAACAACAGCATTTAGCACGTACAAACCTGTTCACTAGTACTCTTGATCAGATACGTGAACAGTGCTTCCAAGAAGTTTCCATGTTATGCTTTCTTTCTTCATTTTGTTCATTTCAATCACTTCTGCGGCTTATCCACCGCTTCAGCTCGGGTTCTACAAATATTCTTTTCCTCCTACCGACGCCATTGGTGAAAAGGTACATGAACAAGTCCGTCTCTCTCAACTGTGACCTTGGTGCCGGCCTTGTCAGGTTGCACTTCCATGACTGTTTTGTCAGGGTATGCAGTCATATATATCACCTATGTGTATTTTTTGGCTCATCAACTTCTTATTATGGTTTTAATTTGTAGAATCGATGATTTTCCCATCTGCAACATTAATTATGCTGCATGTTGTTAAAATTACTAATTCTCATGACTGGTGTTCTGTGTGTTAATAGGGATGTGATGCTTCCGTACTATTGGACGGACCAAATACAGAAAAGCAAAGCATACCAAACCAGGAAAGTCTACGAGGCTTTGAAGTCATAGATGCAGCAAAAGTAGAACTGGAGCTTCGATGCCCTGGAGCTATGCCCCGACATCCTCGCGTTCGCAGCTTGTGACAGCTCCTGCAAACTTGGGAATATAAACCACGATGGCCCATCTGGCCATTGTGATGGGAATGTGTCCCTCATAAATAAGCCCGTCCTGAATTTGCTTGCCCCATTCTTCAATGCCACCACACTGAGGGACAATTTTGCAAGAAAGGGACTCTCCCTCGACAAAATGGTGACTCTTTCAGGCGCCCATTCTATCAGCATTTCTCACTGCTGTTCCTTTGCTAGTTGGCTCTATCCAACACAAGATCCCACCCTGGACCCTAACTATGCTGCTTTCTGGGAAACAATCTGCCCTCCACCAGTTGCCAATGCGACTGCAGTCCGACAGTAGACCCCACATTGAATCTTAATTCCTTCACCCCTACTCGTCTGGACAACAAGTACTACGTGGGATTGAAGGCGAATCGGGGGCTACTGACGTCAGATCAGGTTCTGCTGAGCAGCCCCTTGACAGCAAAAACGGTGGTGCACAATGCTAAGTATGGGAATGTGTGGGATAAGAAGTTTGCGGCTGCAACTGTGAGTATGGCAACATTGAAGTTCTCACCGGCAAACAAGGTGAGATCAGGAGGAACTGCCACGTTGTCAACTGATTCATGTTATTTGAAATATTCATGTGGATCTAATCCATACTTAAATGTTTGAGGTATTCATTTTGTAACTTTGGATTCGTTTTTTGACATTCCGCTCATATTTGTTGCTCCTCCCATGCAAGTGGAGATTCTGGACAACTTTACTTTATTGGTAACATAAAATGATTGGCTTCTTCTTTGTAATAAGTGACATTTACTGAACTAAGAGTTGATGATGATTCTCTTCATTATCTATGCTGAAAGTTGAAGAACATGAGTAAGAGAAACAATGGTTGCATGTTGGACTTGTGAATTGATCCCATCTCTTTAAAACAAAGTCGATCGTTGTTGGGGGAGATCCAACTTGTGATTATCACCCATGCAATGAGAATGCAACTCATTAATACCATGAATAAGGAATATATAGATGGTGTAAAAAGCATATATGATGTTAATGAATTATAACAAAATCGAGAGGCAATATCAAAAAATTTTGACTAATTATATATAGTTTATACCTTAGAGACCCGTGGCGCCTCCAATAAAAATAAATCCTTCCCACCATAGGATTTCGGGATTCAAAAATCTCATATATACTGATTTAATTATCTGAGTAATGTAACTCCAAGTATGCATGATATTGTTTTATAATATTAAATTTATAATAGTTGGTGTGATTTTCTGTCCTTATAATTAATTAATTTTGGAGTAGTTGCTCCTAATAAAACATTATGGATGTAGACAGACATACTTTCCAACATTTCCTGGCTAAAAGATAACTCATGCTCTTTCTTGACAGCGCGGTTTTGAAAGGACCAAACCAGTAGAACAAAAGACCAAGTACGATGTACAGTTTTCATTCATCCTTGGAGTCACACGAAAAGGACCTGTTTACAAGTTAATTTGAACAAATCATACAAGGAAAACATGTTCACCACTTCTTTATTTCTGCAACTATTTTCCAATGTCTGCAGCCCACCATATGAATAATTATAAAAGAATAAAATTGAAACAGCAGCCAAAACCATCATCAGTTCACGACACGGCAGTTCCTTCTGATCTCTCCCTTCTTTCCTGTCAGCACATCAATGGATCCCATATGCACCATTGCAGCAGCAAACTTCTTTGCCCAAACCGACCCGTACTTAACATTGTTCACCACCAGCTTGCTCGTCAATGGACTATCAAACAATGTTTGATCTGAGGTTAAGAGCCCCTTATGATTCTTCAGATTCACATAGTACTTGTTGTCCAACTGATTAGGTGTTAGAACATCGTTGTTCACCACAGGATCGCTGTTGCTAGAACCAGGAGCCGGGCATCTACTTTTCAAGAATGCAGCAAATCCAGGGTCCAGAGAAGGGTCCTGATTAAATGTTGCATTGAACCCTGAGAGCCTGTTGGAGAAGGAAGAGCAGTGAGAAACACCGATGGAATGAGCACCAGAGAGCGTCACCATTTCGTCAAGTGAAAGCCCTTTTCTCTTGAAGTTGTCCCTCAGTTGGCTGGCTGTGAAGAATGGAGGTGGAAGGTTTTGCACAACTTCAGAGCTAAGAGAAACACGCCCGTCCCGACGCCCTGATGGCACGTCGTACCCAATCCACCCTACTTTCAGGGCGCTGTCTCGAGCAGCAAAGGCTAGAATGTCTGCACAAGACACGGTCCCAGGGCATTTAGCTTCGATCAGGGCCTTTGCCTCGTCTATCACCTCGAAACCTCGGAGACTGGGGAAATTAATAGGGCTAGCTTTCTCCGCAGCTGGCTTTCCAGGCACCGAATCCAACAGCACGGAACCATCACAACCCTATAGTAATCACGTGCATAGCAACATGTATATCATGAAGGGGTACATATAGTTGATAAGCAGACATGATTTATCATCAGCAATAATCTTCATTATAGAAGTCAATACTACTTTAGCCACGTTCATACATACCCTGACAAAGCAATCATGGAAATGCATCCTGATGAGGCCAGCGGCAATTCCAGGATTCTTGGACACGGCTTTTTCGACAGCCTGCCTGACAATGATCTCTGCATACGGGCACGTCTTAGCGTAATATCCTACTTGGAGTTTCTGCGTTTTGCCCCCTGATGACTTAGACTTAGCCGTAGAGCTGCTGCAAATCAGGCAGAGCACCAGCACAAGAACTGCTGCAAACTTTGACATCTTGGAATTCATGTTGTGAAAGAAAACTACAGGATGCTGATAGCTTGAGACTGATGGATGAGGTATATGTTTGATTCAAGTGTATATATAGTACAAAATGATTGAAAAAGTTGCACGGATTGGCATTAGTTTAATACAGTTATGATGACAGATAACCGTGTTTTTAGCTGTAGGGATTACTTAGTATATACAAGGTTTGAAGTGTTCTTAATGATGATCAGTCATCTGACTTTGTACCAATTCCATTCATAATATCTTAATTCCCTCTCATCTTCCCCCATACTTTTCTCAATTTCTAAACATGTAAATTGTATTGTGTTGGGTTTGGTTTAGGAAATTAGCTATGGATTAATAATTAATGTGTCTGACTTTGTTTAAAATATTACATCATATTGGGAGTTTTGAAATGGTTTATAATGAAACTTTCAAATGAGAGGAGTTTATCAAATTTTATTCTTTACCAACTCATCATGAAGATGTCAAAGTGGATATATTAATTTTGTTAGTTAAGAATGTTTGTTTTGGATGGTTCAAAGTATCCCTCTTCATTTTTATTTACGTACTGTTTCATATTTTAATGTATCTATTTCATTTAATATGTACATGTTAGGAATGTCAACTAGTAAAGCAATATTTGTTGTCGTCCCACATTGCTTTTAAAATAATCTTTCAACTACTTTATACACTATCCTTAAACATTTGGTTTTAGAAGTGTGGGTAGGTGGATTTTGGAAGAATTACCACATGCACGTCCCGACCCTTGTAATAATTATAAATCTTTTTTGCTAAAACTACATTTGAATCCTACACTTATCCAAACTTTTTAATCAAAGCTGACCCAGTTTGATATGGTTGAGGAAATTCTGAGTCTTATAGCCGTTTTGTGCAGATTTTTTCCTGCTAACTCTCAACAAGGTTTGTGCAGATTTTCTCTTGCTAACTCTCGACAAACCGAGGCCTTTCTTTCTAAATAGGCCTCAATTTTTCACTTCAGGAGCACATTTGAACACGAGTTCTTCTTTCCTCTCTATAGATTCCTTCTTCTTCCTCTTTTGTGTGATACAACTTGTTGTTACAACTCTCTATTCTCTACGACAAGTGCATGTGTTTAGAGAGTGATGTGTTAACCTTGGAAAATAAATGGTTGTAACGATTGCACCAGGATCGTACCGAAAATTTGCTTTCAGGACGGTGGTTATTCCACGACACAGCGATATCATTTTCTGATTTTTCCTAACAATATCTGAAAGCAAAAATCGATATACACCCAAAAACCAGAAAAAATCATGTCTGCTTATGTCTCTAAGGCATTGTTTGATCTTTCCAAGCTCGAACCGATCAATGGGACCAACTAGAACTTAAACCTCTTGTAGAAACCTCTGCACTAACCCTAACTCTAGTCAAAACTAAAAGAACCAAAAAGCCTAAAGAGGATGGGAAGGTAAAGTATGACAAAGACAATAAAACGGTGAGAGGCCATATGATTAACCATATGAACCACACTCTCTTCGATCTATTTGCCAATCAAAAGAGTGCAAAGGAAATTTGGATTATACTGGATACAAGGTATTGAGGTGACGACATAGGCAGAAAAATTTACGTGGTTGGTAAGTGGCTGCAGCTTCACATGGTTGATTACAAGCCAATAATGGACCAAGTCCATGAATATGAGAACTTAGTAGCAGACATGCTAAGCTAAGGTATGAAGATGTGTGAAATTTTACAAGCGAATGTGCTCGTGGAATAGTTTCCCCCTACCTGCAACGAGTATTGAAACCATTTGTAGCACAAGAAAACTGACTTAAATCTTCAGGAGCTTATCAGCCATATGAGAACAGAAGAAGCAAACTTTTTGAAAGATAAGGGAATTACTAACTCTTCTATTTCC
Organism: Sesamum indicum; assembly: GCF_000512975.1. Classification (NCBI taxonomy): domain Eukaryota; kingdom Viridiplantae; phylum Streptophyta; class Magnoliopsida; order Lamiales; family Pedaliaceae; genus Sesamum; species Sesamum indicum. The sequence continues at coordinate 16,338,326 of NC_026148.1, read as the reverse complement.
TTTAAAGCTAACCTAGTTGAATCTTTTACATCCAGTAAAGACAGGTTTCAACGCAAAGGCAAAAAATTCCAAAAGGGCAGTCAACAAAAATCCTTCAAAGGAAATGATGTGAAGATCCAAAAGAACAAACAATTATGCTACTGCTATATAAAATTAGACCAGAAATCATACCAATGCTTCCAATGGAAGGATCAACAAAAAACGAATCACTAACCAGCATCTCAATCCACCCCACAAGTCAATCTCGCCGAACAAGAGGAGGTCATTGCTGCAGTAGTCGTGGAGGCAAATTTGGTGGAGAATAAAACAGACTGGATATTAGACACTGGCGCATCGAAACACTTCTGCTCCAACAAAGAGTTGTTCCAAGAGCTCCATGAAGCACCCAACGGTGAATGCGTTTTCATAGGAAACTCCACCACGGCCGGAGTTTTGAGTAAAGGGAAGATTTTCCTTGAACTTTTCTCCAAAAAACTCTAACTTTGAATGATGTGTTATATGTGCTTTCTCTACATAGAAACCTTATTTTTGGTAGCCTCTTAAATATAACTAGTCTTAAAATAGTACTAGAAGTAGATAAAGTTAGGCAAAATTGCGTTTTTGGTCTCATTAAATAAGGTTGTTATCACTTCTAATCCTACGCTTTTCACGGTCGACACTTATGGTCCTCTAGTTTCCAGATTTTAACAATATTAGTCCTTTAATAGAATCTTTTTGCTATCATTAGATACTCTACCCTTCATGCTCAGAGATAAGGCCAACATGCTTTCGAAATAAATTAAGACCCCATAAATTCATACCTTGCTTTGACTGCTTTGTTTCCGGGTATTCCAAGTCCTGAATTTTACAGACTTCCTCCAACCACACTACCGCAGCTGATGGTCCGTAGGAACTTGACTCCTTCAGCAACAAACAACACAACCGTATTTTGTTTCCTATCTTAGAGCAGAATAGGGGCTCTAATATGCGGACTTAATAGAATTTTGGTTATAGAAGTGTGGGTAGGTGGATTTTGGAAGAATTACCACATGCACGTACCCACCCGTCCCAACCCTTGTGATTATATATCTTTTTTGCTAAAAATACATTTAAATCCTACACTTATCCAAACTTTTTAATCAAAGCTAACCCAGTTTGATATGGTTGAGGAAATTCTGAGTCTTATAGCCGTTTTGTGTAGATTTTTTCCTACTAACTCTCAACAAGGTCTGTGCAGATTTTCTCTTGCTAACTCTCGACAAACCGAGGCCTTCCTTTCTAAATAGGCCTCGATTTTTCACTTTAGAAGCACATTTGAACATGAGTTCTTCTTTCCTCTCTATAGATTTCTTCTTCTTTCTCTTTTGTGTGATACAACTTGTTGGTACAAACTCTCTGTTCTCTACAACGAGTGCACATGTTAGAGAGTGCTGTGTTAATTCTGGGAAACAAATGGTTGTAACGATTGCACCACAGTCGTACCAAAATTTTGCTTTCAGGATGGTGGTTATTCCACGACACAACGATATCATTTTCTGATTTTTCCTCACAATATCTGAAAGCAGAAATCGATATACACCAAAAAACCAGAAAACGTCATGTTTGCACTTGTCTCTAACGACCGCTCAATTGGACCAATTACAAATCTTGGTCATAGAAGCTTCTCATCTTCTTCGAGCAACTTGATGTAGACTACGTGCTCTTCACAATTCCACCAGAACTTGAAGCTCTTGCAGAAACCTCTACAGTCACCATAACTCCAGTCACAACTAAAAGAACCAAAAGCCTAAAGAGGATGCGAAGGTAAAGTATGACAGAGACAATAAAACGGTGAGAGGCCATATGCTTAACCATATGAACAACACTCTCTTTGATCTATTTGCCAATCAAAAGAGTGCAAAGAAAATTTGGAATACACTGGAGACAAGGTATTGAGGTGACGACATTGGCAGAGAAAAGTACGTGGTTGGTAAGTGGCTGCAGTTTCACATGGTTGATGGCAAGCCAATAATGGACCAAGTCCATGAGTACGAGAACTTAGTGGCAGATATGCTAAGCTAAGGTATAAAGATGTGTAAAATTTTACAAGCAAATGTGCTCTTGGAAAAGTTTCCCCCTACCTACAACGAGTACTGAAACCATTTGAAGCACAAGAAAAATGACTTAAATCTTTATAAGCTTATCAGCTATATGAGAATAGAAGAAGCAACTTTTTGAAAGATAAAGAAATTACTAACTCTTCTATTTCCTTTAAAATTAACCTAGTTGAATCTTTTACATCTAGTAAAGATAAGTTTCAACACAAAGGCAAAAAATTCCAAAAGGGCGGTCAACAAAAATCCTTCATAGGGAATGATGGGAAGATCCAAAAGAACAAACAATTATGCTACTGCTGTGGAAAACTAGACCATAAATCGTACCAATGCTTCCAAAGGAAGGATCAACAAAAAACGAATCACAAACCAGCATCACAATCTACCCCACAAGTCAATCTCGCCGAACAAGAGGAGGTTATTGCTGCAGTAGTCGTGGAGGCAAATATGGTGGAGATTCAAACAGATTGGATATTAGACACTCGTGCATCGAAACACTTCTGCTCCAACAAAGAGTTGTTCCAAGAGCTGCATGAAGCATCTGCGTTTTCATGGGAAACTCCACCATGGCCGAGGTTTTGAGTAAAGGGAAGATTTTCTTTGAACTTTTTTCGGAAAAAACATTAACTTTGAATGATGTGTTATATGTGCCTTCTTTACGTAGAAACCTTATTTAAAATAGTACTAGAAGTATATAAAGTTATAATTAATA
>NC_026148.1:16315302-16335532 GCF_000512975.1 Sesamum indicum | reverse complement strand
ACATGTAGGATGTGTTTTTTTGTGGTCAACATAATTTCTACTGTTTCCAATAAAATTGCTTGTAGTTTTGCTTATATGATTGAGTCTGTCAATGCATAGCATGGTAGATTATTAGGACATGAAAACTATTCATCTATTAAAAGACTAAAGAGTATGAAACTTATTAACACATCTGATGTAAATGAATATATTCAATGTACAAGCAAAATATGCAAACAAAAAAAAAAAGAAACTTTTAAACCTGTCACTGCCAAAAGCACAGAATTGCTTGACTTGATCCACTCAGATTTAGCTGATTTTTAAAAACACACTGAGTAAAGATTGATTATTCTAGATACACTAAAATTTATCTACTAGGAACAAAAGATGAAGCAAATGAAATATTTTTTAAATATAAATCTAAGTAGAAAATCAACTAGACAAGAAAATTAAACGACTTAGGTTGAACAGGGGTGGTGAATATGGTATTAGTTTTATTAAAGAATTTTGTGAAGTAAATGGTATCATCCATGAAACAAGTGCTCCCTATACACTTCAATAAAATGACATAGCTGAACGGAAAAATAGAACTTTTTATGAATTCTATGCTACTAGGTTCTGGTTTGCTTAAAAATATAGGGAGAAACAGTTTTATCTGCATGTATATTTTTAATAGAGTCCCACATCAAAAAAATTAAATAAAACTCCTTGTGAAATATGAAAAGGTTTTGCACCTAACTTGAGCTACCTTAATGTGTGGAGGTGTCTGGCTAAGGTTGCATATCCAGAATTTAAAAAATCTAATGCTGGACCTGATGGGGTCTGATCTCCAAAGGTTGTCTATCGTTCGACGTATGGTCCGGGGTATGCGGAACAAGCTTGGGACCTACACAAAGTGACACGTGTTGTACCTAACCCGACGTGAGTACTCTGATGCTCAAGTCAGGTCGTTTATGTAAGTAAATCGTATATTAGTGTATATAGTAAATGTAAGCTCTTGATAGTTAGCTTGACCATCTTAAATGTCGGGTTTTTATACCTAAGACTAGTTGTACGGACAACATTCGTCTGTTAAGGTGATTATGTTGCGTGTCCCTCATCTCTTACTTTCTGCTGGCCTATGTATTTGGTAGGCTTCCTTCAAACCTTGCTTCCATAGGCCCAAATCATTTCTGAAACACTTTGAGCCCATTGTATCGTGTTGGGCCTTACTTATTTTATCAACATCATCTACTCCATTAAGTTTAGATATATGGAGCACCTTTGAGTTTGAACTTTTAAAATTGGCAGTTTGGCGTCTTTTTGCCGCCTTGTCAGAATTCCAAACATCTCGTATCAGACCTTTTGCTAAGGTCATCCTTTGCTTCCTCCCTAAATCTATAAATATGTGGACTTCTCTCAAATTTCTTTTTATCGTTCTTGATTTTAGAGAGACCACATATTCCTTTCTTCCCTAGTGCTTTTTCTTTCATAGGTTTTGTGCGAACCTCTCATTGTTGTGGAGTTCGTCTTCTTGCTGTAATTTTTAGGTATTTTTCATCTCCTTAAATTTCTACTTCTATGTCTGGTTTTGAAAATGAAAGGGAGATTACCCTCGAGGCCATGGCTTCTTTGAGGGTTGCTTCTTCCTTGGTCCGTAAAATTAGGAGGCAGTTTCATATACCCTTGGAGTGCGACATCATTATTCCTCCCTGAGGCCAATTTATGCATCAACCACCTCCCCACTACCTTACTTTGTATCTCCTCGCCCTAGCTGCTCACCTCCGATTTTCTATTGCTGACCTTACAGCTAATATTATTAGAAATTTAGGGTTAAGCTCCACTCAGTTGGTTCCAAATACTTTGAGGAGTATTTTGTGCTTTGTTGTGATCATGAGGTATTTTGGGTAAGAAACTTCTTTTCCAACTTTTGTGCCTTATTTTTTCCACTACTCGCTCCGTCCATTCTTGCAATCTTGGGTTTTTTTTTTTTGTCTCAGTGCCTGTCAGGACTGTGGTTTCATTGGCGACCTTAACTCTACTAGGTCGTGGAAACACAAATTCTTCTATCTTAGGGCCTTTCTAACTAATCTTGGAATGTTCCCTGTGGGTGGAATTTCGAAAAACTTGCTTTAGATGGTATAAGTTCATCAACTTGAACTCAGAACTTCATTACTGAAATTCTTGCTCAGCATAAATTCAGTGCATCCAAGCTGATAATTGAGACGACACTTGTACTATCGGGGTTGTCTCCTGCTCTCATTCAGACTAATAAGGCCTTAGGTAATTTATTCTCTCCTTGTGGTTAACAACCTTTTCCATCGGAGCTGATTCTAATTCTCTTTTGTTTTGTAGGTATAGACCGTCGAGCCGCTTCAATTGTTGACATGGCAAGACGTCACCATGACAAACTATTGGTGATATGTATTCTCGTGGGAAAAGGGTGCTTAGAGACAAAAGTGATGACATGGTCGAAGTTGAAGATCGATTGTTGGTATGTCGCCATAGGATGGTGTATCCTGTTGTGGATTCACCCTCACTTCCTTAGTCGGAGGTCATAGGTCCTTCCAAATCGCCTACTACCGCCAAAACTGATCCTGACCTAGTGGGACGATTCATGGTAAATTTCCATCTAAGCCTGTTAACCCTGCCAATCCTCCCCATGGCCCTTTTGTGGGGGGGGGGGTCACCATCAGCATCAGAAGGGACCTTCCTCGAGGCTAGGGACTCAACTAAAATGTCTTCCGACCGTGTTGAACGTGCTACACATCCGTTGGAGAAGTACTATCCCAAATTAGCGAGGGCGCAGACTGAGGCTGCACAAGGCATATGTTTGAATGTCATATTTCCTGCCAATGAGCGAGTTAGGATTCCTGACGGGCAAGTATCAAAGCAGAGTTCTATCTTTCATTGCATCCTGGCAAAGTTTCTTTCGAGTTGCAAGGCTTGCTCTCTATCACGCGACCAATTGGCCTTGTCCAATCTGCATCACGTGCGCTTGGAGATGATGGGTGCTCATAACTTCTAGTAGGTACTACTGTCCTCATCTTAGTTAACCCCTTATTCGTTATGCACGAATGAACTTGTTTAACACCGAGTAAATTTCCTAGGGTATGAACATCCTGCATTCTCTCTCTTTGCAATGCTCATATTGGAGGTATGACAGAAGGGGGGGGGGGGAGGTTTATCCAAAACAAGAGGATAAGAACCGCGATGCGGAGACCTCACAACGCTCTCTTTCTGATGAATTGGATGTAGTGAGGAAGCAATAGGTCGACAAGGATGATCGGATCCTTCGTTTAGAGTGTGAAAATGTGCGTTTATCTTTCGAGCTTTCTATTGCTTCTGCTAAATCCAGAAACTCTGAGGCCCAACTTTAGGAGGAGAAACAAAGGTCCTAGAGAGCTAGGAAGGATGTTTTTTATGGTCACCTAAATGCGTAAATCTCATCCATCAGATTCATTTAGATGGAGCTCACGGTTTTAAGAAGTCCCCTGCCTTCAAATCTACTGCTCTCAACCAAGCGATTGAACATGGTTTCATCAGTTTCTACAAGTGCTTGGAACCAATTGAAAACTTTGGGTGGTCTCAAGAAGGACTTCAACACGACCCTCCTTAGTTTCTTCAAGGACTCCAAGTGCCAGGACTATACCTCTAATCCCTAGTTTGCCCACTGACGATGAGTTTGTAGAATTAGCTACTCCATTTAGGAACACCCTCCATGACGAACCTGTTGCTCAATCTGATGATTCTAGTTTTGGCTCCCCTACTGCATTGTAACGAGCCATGCAACCCCTCCACTTGAGCCGGATGCCCCTCTCGTGATTCCTCCTACGAGCGATAACTCCGCTTCTCCTCCAACAAACTAAGTCACAATTTTTTTTGCTACGTAAAGACTTTCTACATTCATTCTGCATTTTTCTTTAGTAATATTTTCTTTTTTTCTCTTTATGTGTTCTTCCATGAGCATGTTAGGCTGGTTCTTTTATTTTTGGTTAAAGATTCGATGAATGCTTGATTCCAATATATTGTAAGATCTAACTTGTACTTTCTACTTTTATTCATATGGATATTTGTGTTGTTGTTTGTGCTTTTATCACAAATAATATAATTTCTACACGACAGGTACCGTTATTCATTGTCAAGAATATTTTCCTAGCCAATTGAACTTGCAAATTCGTAATTATTTTTTTTTTTGAACGGTAATTGTTTGTCTAGTTCAATAACTAGTGGTAACGCAACATAATTCATCATGTCGTAATGGTCGATTATGTTGTGGGATATGCAAAATCTAGCTTAAATAAATAATTGTATAAATTTATTGGTTAGAATTGGATTTTTTTAGTTCTTAATGCTGTTGGTAATTAAATCTTGAGAACGTTCCTAATTGTTTACTGATTAGGGAATTAATTAACAGATGTTCCAAGACTAACAAAAAGGTAAGAAAATGAGAGGTTGTTAGGTCGTACCAATGATTATAAGTAATTTATCAAGTATGAATGATTGTTATATTTGCATTGATGATCAATAATGGAATCAAGCACGGTCCTGTCTTAACAACCCCTTCCCTCTTTTATTTTTATTATTATTTGAACAAATTGATTTAAAATCAATATATGTGGATTCGACCCTACTCACTATTTTCACAAGTTTTAGTATGAATAATATTTTGGTGAATTTGACGCCCATCAAATTTTGATTTCGTTGTAGGGGATTGGTGTTTTTAAATCAATTTATTTTTGTTACTTGTTCTCTTTACTTGGTTTTCAATGCCACGATCTTCTTGTACAGGTGAAGTAGAATTTGATCTCAAGATTGAGAAGACCGCATGAAAACTTCGAATAAAAACCAAGCAACGCATTAAAGAAGCCTCTACCTCTTTTGAAACCGAGGCACATCTAGCGTTAGACGTGGCACCATCTAGGGACTTTGAAGATGAAGTCACTGCTTGAAATTCGGAATGAACAATTAATGAGATGACTTCTCTTGACTTAATTCAACTACCTCTTTGCATTGATCCAACTTTAGATGTTGATTTTGAACTTAAATCTAGCCTTATTCACTTTCCACTTTTCGTGGCCTTGCAGGTGAAGATCCACAGAAACGTCTCAAGGAATTTCATGTAGTATGGTCTAGGATGAGAACCCAAGGGATCACCGAAGAGCAAGTCAAATTACGAGCTTTTCCTTTCTCTTTAGGAGATAAAGCAAATGATTGACTCTATTCTCTACCTTCGGGATCCATCATTAGGTCAAATGAGCTCAAAAAGAAATTCTGTGAAAATTACTTTCTCGCCTCACGAACTACAATTATTCGGAAGCAAATAAGTGAAATACGTCAATTTTTTAGGGAAAATTTCCATGAAGCATAAAGTTAAAAATAAGCCAACTGATACAACCAAAAATAATTTTTTTCCCGTGAACTTTTCAGATACATCTCCACTTGGAATCGAGAAACAAAGATATGAAAAACATATATTGAATCAAATTAACCACACCAATGGAAGACAGAAAATATAGTTAGAAAAAGAATTAAAACAAAAGACGTTGCTGAAGCAATCTTGTTATACAGATACTGCGCCAAAACCCGGAGTCAATCAGTTGACAACACGGCAGTTTCTCCTGATCTCCCCCTGTTTCCCGGTGAGAACCTCAATGTTTCCCATACGCACCATTGCAGCCGCAAACTTCTTAGCCCACACATTCCCATACTTTGCATTGTACACCACCTTTTTCGCCGTCATGGGGCTGCTCAGCAGAACCTGATCCGACGTCAGTAGCCCCCTATTCGCCTTCAATCCAACGTAGTACTTGCTGTCCAGACGAGTAGGGGTGATGGAATCAAGATTCACTGTGGGGTCTACTGTCGGAGCTGCAGTCGCATTGGCAACTGGTGGAGGGCAGATTGTTTTCAAGAAAGCAGCATAACTAGGGTCCAGGGTGGGATCTTGTGTTGGATAGAGCCGACTAGCAAAGGAACTGCAGTGAGAAATGCCGATGGAATGAGCGCCTGAAAGAGTCACCATTTCGTCAAGGGAGAGTCCCTTTCTTGCAAAATTGTCCCTCAGAGTGGTGGCATTGAAGAATGGGGCAGGCAAATTCAGGAGGGGCTCGTTTATCAAGGACACATTCCCATCACGACGGCCAGATGGGACATCGTAGTTTATATTCCCAAGTTTGCAGGAGCTGTCACGAGCTGCAAAGGCGATGATGTCGGCACAGGACACTATTCCAGGGCATCGAAGCTCCAGTTCTGCTTTTGCTGCATCTATGACTTCAAAGCCTCGTAGACTTCCCTTGTTTGGTATGCTTTGCTTTTCTGTATTTGGTCCATCCAACAGTACGGAAGCATCACATCCCTATTAACACATAAAATACGAGAAACTTCAAACTTTTTCAGATTTGGGTACGAAACATACACAAATATAGCATGCATTAGCTGTTTTAGCGAAAGATATGATTTCAGGAACCCATGCATTCAGTGCTGAGAAATAATTACAACAAGGAGCATTAACATCTCAACTAACACAAAGTTGAAGATGGAGAAATCAATTCTGAAATTCCATAATAAGAAGTTGATTAGCAAACAGTAGATTCAGGGTGTTATAACATGCGTACCCTGACGAAGCAATCATGGAAATGCAACCTGACAAGGCCAGCACCAAGGCCACGGTTTAGAGAAACGAATTTGTTCACATACTTTCTCACAATGGCTTCCGCAGGGGGGCAAGAGTATTTATAGAACCCAACTTTAAGTGGTGGATTGGCTGCAGAAGTGAGTGATACGAACAAAATGAAGCAAGAAAGAATAACTGGGATATTCCTGGTGTTGGAAGCCATTGTTATGATGTATGCAAAGAGGAAGTGAGAAAGGTATGGATGCTGCAGATGGATTCATGAGGGGTAGTATTTGTAGTTGTAGGCGGGATGAAGATAAATTAATATTCTTAATCTGGTGTAATGGTGGATCAATTCTCAAAACCAGGACGTGTATAGATGTAAGCAACTTGCAACTAAATTTATAAACTTGTGTTCTTTTACATCCATTATCTTTTTACACGTTATTCACTTAGTTTTTCCTTACAATCTCTTAGTAAAATTTAAAATAATCTCCTTTGAGTTTGAAGCCTTTCTTCTCCAACTAAAAGATTTAAGGGAACTAATTAGGAAGCCGTTGTTCTGACTGTTCTTCTCTGAATTGACATTCTATTTAGAGTTTGACTTGGTTGATTAATACATGAAACAAATTATGTCTGAGCAGTAGTACATAGTATGTATGTGTGTGTATATATATATATTCTTCCAAGTATTGCTTGCATTATTATTGATTAAGAAAGACTTCATAAGTCGTTGACATTAATTTTATGTCTTGTAGTCTTTGACGTGTAAAGGTTGAGGGTGGAGACAACCAAGACATGTACATTTACTCTTTGTATAAACTTGTAAACTACTTACTTCCACACACGTTGGCTCGGACACTTAATTCTCAATTTCCACGACATTCTACCTCCTATAAATGCCTGTAACCAATCTCTCCACAGCATTAACAGCATTTAGCACGTACAAACCTGTTCACTAGTACTCTTGATCAGATACGTGAACAGTGCTTCCAACAGCAGAAGTTTCCATGTTATGCTTTCTTTCTTCATTTTGTTCATTTCAATCACTTCTGCGACTTATCCACCACTTCAGCTCGGGTTCTACAAATATTCTTTTCCTCCTACCGACGCCATTGTGAAAAGGTACATGAACAAGTTCGTCTCTCTCAACTGTGACCTTGGTGCGGCCTTGTCAGGTTGCACTTCCATGACTGTTTTGTCAGGGTATGCAGTCATATCTAGCACCTATGTGTATTTTTTGGCTCATCAACTTCTTATTATGGTTTTGTAGAATCGATGATTTTCCCATCTGCAACACTAATTATGCTCCATGTTGTTAAAATTACAACTAATTCTCATGACTGGTGTTCTGTGTGTTAATAGGGATGTGATGCTTCCGTACTATTGGACGGACCAAATACAGAAAAGCAAAAAGCATACCAAACCAGGAAAGTCTACGAGGCTTTGAAGTCATCGATGCAGCAAAAGTAGAACTGGAGCTTCGATGCCCTGGAGTCGTGTCCTATGCCCCGACATTCTCGCGTTTGCAGCTTGTGACAGCTCCTGCAAACTTGGGAATATAAACCACGATGGCCCATCTGGCCATTGTGATGGGAATGTGTCCCTCATAAATGAGCCCGTCCTGAATTTGCGTGCCCCATTCTTCAATGCCACCACACACAGGGACAATTTTGCAAGAAAGAGACTCTCCCTCGACGAAATGGTGACTCTTTCAGGCGCTCATTCTATCAGCATTTCTCACTGCTGTTCCTTTGCTAGTTGGCTCTATCTGAAACAAGATCCCACCCTGGACCCTAGGATTTCAGGATTCAAAAATCTCATATATACTGATTTAATTATCTGAGTAATGTGACTCCAAGTATGCATGATATTGTTTTATAATATTAAATTTATAATAGTTGGTGTGATTCTGTCCTTATAATTAATTAATTTTGGAGTAGTTGCTCCTAATAAAACATTATGGAAGTAGACAGATATATTCCAACATTTCCTGGCTAAATGGTAAGTCATGCTCTTTCTTGACAGCGCGGTTTTGAAAGGACCAAACCAGTAGAACAAAGAACCAAGTACAATGTACAGTTTGTATTCATCCTTGAAGTCACACGAAAAGGACCTTTTTACAAGTTAATTTGAACAAATCATACAAGGAAAACATGTTCACCACTCTTTGTTTCTGCAACCATTTTCCAATGTCTGCAGCCCACCAAATGAATAATTATAAAAGAATACAATTGAAACAGCAGCCAAAATCATCATCAGTTCACGACACGGCAGTTCCTTCTGATCTCTCCCTTCTTTCCTGTCAGCACATCAATGGATCCCATGTGCACCATTGCAGCAGCAAACTTCTTTGCCCAAACCGACCCGTACTTAACATTGTCCACCACCAGCTTGCTCGTCAATGGACTATCAAACAATGTTTGATCTGAGGTTAAGAGCCCCTTATGATTCTTCAGATTCACATAGTACTTGTTGTCCAACTGATTAGGTGTTAGAACATCGTTGTTCACCACAGGATCGCTGTTGCTAGAACCAGGAGCCGGGCATCTACTTTTCAAGAATGCAGCAAATCCAGGGTCCAGAGAAGGGTCCTGATTAAATGTTGCATTGAACCCTGAGAGCCTGTTGGAGAAGGAAGAGCAGTGAGAAACACCGATGGAATGAGCACCAGAGAGCGTCACCATTTCGTCAAGTGAAAGCCCTTTTCTCTTGAAGTTGTCCCTCAGTTGGCTGGCTGTGAAGAATGGAGGTGGAAGGTTTTGCACAACTTCAGAGCTAAGAGAAACACGCCCGTCCCGACGCCCTGATGGCACGTCGTACCCAATCCACCCTACTTTCAGGGCGCTGTCTCGAGCAGCAAAGGCTAGAATGTCTGCACAAGACACGGTCCCAGGGCATTTAGCTTCGATCAGGGCCTTTGCCTCGTCTACCACCTCGAAACCTCGGAGACTGGGGAAATTAATAGGGCTAGCTTTCTCCGCAGCTGGCTTTCCAGGCACCGAATCCAACAGCACGGAACCATCACAACCCTATAGTAATCACGTGCATAGCAACATATATATCATGAAGGGGTACATATAGTTCATACGCAGATATGATTTATCATCAGCAATAATCTTCATTATAAAAGTCAATACTATTCTAGCCACGTTCATACATACCCTGACAAAGCAATCATGGAAATGCATCCTGATGAGGCCAGCGGCAATTCCAGGATTCTTGGACACGGCTTTTTCGACAGCCTGCCTGACAATGATCTCTGCATACGGGCACGTCTTAGCGTAATATCCCACTTTGAGTTTCTGTGTTTTGCCGCCTGATGACTTAGACTTAGCCGTAGAGCTGCTGCAAATCAGGCAGAGCACCAGCACAAGAACTGATGCAAACTTTGACATCTTGGAATTCATGTTGTGAAAGAAAACTACAGGATGCTGATAGCTTGAGACTGATGGATGAGGTATATGTTTGATTCAAGTGTATATATAGTACAAAATGATTGAAAAAGTTGCACGGATTGGCATTAGTTTAATACAGTTATGATGACAGATAACCGTGTTTTTAGCTGTAGGGATTACTTAGTATATACAAGGTTTGAAGTGTTCTTAATGATGATCAGTCATCTGACTTTGTACCAATTCCACTCATAATATCTTAATTCCCTCTCATCTTCCCCCATACTTTTCTCAATTTCTGAACATGTAAATTGTAGTGTGTTGGGTTTGGTTTAGGAAATTAGCTATGGATTAATAATTAATGTGTCTGACTTTGTTTAAAATATTATCATATTGGGAGTTTTGAAATGGTTTATAATGAAACTTTCAAATGAGGGGAGTTTATCAAATTTTATTCTTTACCAACTCATCATGAACATGTCAAACTAGATATATTAATTTTGTTAGTTAAGAATGTTTGTTTTGGATGGTTCAAAGTATCCCTCTTCATTTTTATTTACGTACTGTTTCATATTTTAATGTATCTATGTCATTTAATATGTACATGATGTTAGGAATGACAACTAGTAAAGCAATATTTGTTGTCGTCCCACATTGCTTTCAAAATAAACTTTCAACTACTTTATACACCATCCTTAAACATTTGGTTTTCGAAGTGTGGTTTGGTGGATTTTGGAAGAATTATCATATGCACGTACCCACTCGTCCCGACCCTTGCGATTATATATTTGTTTTGCTTAAAATACATTTAAATCCTACACTTATCCAAACTTTTTAATCAAAGCTGACCCAATTTGATATGGTTGAGGAAATTCTGAGTCTTATAACCGTTTTGTGTAGACTTTTTCCTGCTAACTCTCAACAAGGTTTGTGCAAATTTTCTCTTGCTAACTCTCGACAAACCGAGGCCTTCCTTTCTAAATAGGCCTCAATTTTTCACTTCAGGAGCACATTTGAACACGAGTTCTTCTTTCCTCTCTATAGATTTCTTCTTCTTCCTCTTTTGTGTGATACAACTTGTTGTTACAACTCTCTATTCTCTATGATAAGTGCACGCGTTAGAGAGTGTTGTGTTAACCTTGGAAAAATAAATGGTTGTAACGATTGCACCACGGTCGTACCGAAATTTTGCTTTCAGGATGATGGTTATTCCACGAAACAGTGATATCATTTTCTGATTTTTCCTAACATTATCTGAAAGCAAAAATCGATATACATCAGAAAATATTTCAAGATGTTTAATATGTTCTCTCATATTTATAGATGCAATCAATATGTCATCAATATAGACAAACATGAATTCGAAATAATGTTTAAAAAGATTATTCATTTTTCTTTGAAATATCTGGGGTGCATTAGCTAAACCCATTGGAAGCTCATTCCAAATATATTGTCCCTTTGGTGTGGAGAATACAGTAAATTTTTTTTATTCACTCTCCATATTAATCTGATAAAAATCAGATTTGCAATCAAATTTAGAAAACACTTTTGCTCCTTTAATACAATCAATTAAGTGTTTTCTCGACTAAGAATGTAATAACCATCAAATTCTAATATTTTGTTTATACCTTGATAGTTAATTATCAACTTAGGTTTACCTCTCTTAATCTCACCATGGTTTCTTACCAGAAATCCAGGGCTATTGTAGGTAGAGATTCCAAGCTCGATAATCATCTGCATATCTTTCTTGTCTTCCTGTTCATCTGGTAGGTTTGTATCGAACGTATTCGTACTTGCATTCTTCTTTAACCTTCAAAGTAGCTTCGATCTTGTTCCTATCCCAGCATGCCAGAGGATTTTCACTTAAGCTCCTCTGGATGAGCCTCTTGTCATTCTCAAGAGAAAGCCTGTTTTCCTCGTTGATATCTAGCGATTTCATTTCTAGTAGTGCTTCTTTAAGGTTCATAATTTCCTCATCGGATTCCTTATAGAAGCTATCGCTGTCTATTAGTTCCTGTTGCATGAAAGACAAAATGACCTTACCAAATTTTCTCTTATCCTGCATTTGTGGATTAGTTAATCTGGCATCAAAATCACCAAGTTTGCTACGAAAATTTATTGGCATTATCCTATTAAATGTCTTTTCCCTTTGCAACACTTGTATCTCACTACCATGGTTAGTAGTAAAGATTAACAGATTCTTTTGATTATCTTGCATATATCTTGCAAATGTTTGATGAAATTATTACCTAGCAAGATATCGGCACCCGTATCATGAAAGTAAATAGAAGGTGTTTTTACCCTAAACCAGGGTGACCCAAATGTTCCTCCAATCATAATTTTGGCTTCTCGTATTCCCTTATTGAGTATTAGGGTTTTTTATGAAAAATTCTTATCTGCAATAACGGGTAAAGTTTTCCTTGCCTCCTTTGGAAACACTCCAGATTTTGCCGTGCAAATTCCTGATCCTGAATCAATATAAGCTGCAAAATATTTTGTCTTATATTAATCATACAACATACCAACACATATGTATATAGAAAAAGAACTCGTCATTCAATCCTTATGGTAACACCATCAAGAATGAATTTCATTCCATTACATTTTCTTCCCCATGGTTGATGATCTTCGAGGAAGTTTAACCCCAGAGTCATACTCCCGTTTTCTCGTCCTGCAACACCTGCAACTAAAATTTCATGGCCTGTTATTTCTAACATGCCTTCATACCTATTGATAACAGGTTGCTGCAAATGATATAAGTCTCACAAGGGAAAAAATTTTTCTTTCTTAGTGATGTTAAATAGTACTTGTATTTCCTTCCATCCTTCAGGGCATCTAAGTTTCACGCTATTTACCCTAATCTCTTGAGGAGTTAAAGCTTTTTATAACTCTTTTTCCTTTCGTTTGTAGCCTGTAATCCTATCTTTCGAAAAGGACATCTTGCTACTAAACTCAATTCTAAAACTAAGTATTCTATCCAAAACTAGCTGATATTTTATGATGATATCGACACCACCTATTCTAGGTATCCTTATTGGATCTGGTGTCATTACCTTGGCAAATTCCTTGAAAATTCTAGGAATCTCAATATACTCTTTCCTAATAAATAAATCTGAATTATGTGTATTGGAAAGGGAAAATGCAATTCTATAAGTTATAGAATACGGTCTATTTCCTTCTTTCATTAGATCTTTTCTTTGAAAATCTTGATGAAGAGTTAAGGCTCTACTGAAATCTTGGTCTGCTAGGTTGTATGCAATTCTAGGATTTTGAATGTCAAATATTAATTTTCCTGCATATAAATTATCCATCATTGTTCCAAGACAACCATCTCTTAAGTTATTGATTCTTCTATCCATTATAGATAAATGTATTTTCTGAATCAATTCATTCTTTAAAAGTTGCTTTTATTACTACTTCAATAGTTCCTATGTGGATCCATTTCATAGTAACAACTACTTCTTCTCTAAGCTTACTTAATTCTTCAAGAATTTCTTGTTTAAGAATCAGTTGCATTTCCATCACATTGCCAGTAAGTTCCATAGATATAGCAAACTCACTAAACTTATTTTGTAGATTATGTGATGCTTCCTTTGGTTTAGTCCTATTTGGTTTAAGACTTTTCCAATTCCTTCAATCCTAAATTCATCGTCTGGGCTGAGGTTGGAATCTTGTCGCATGATTCTTTCCATAATTTTGTTGGTCACCGTCATTTTGGAAAAGAATCCTAGCAGACTTTCGGAGGTTTGAAGCCTATCACCTTCGTTGTAGTTATTCTAACTCAGTTGAAGATCCATCCGAATCTGTTTCTACTTCTTCCTCATAGACACTTTCGTCTGATGGAAGGTCTTCGAATTGGTAAATGGGTACCAAATCGCCATAATAGACTGCATCCAAAATGTCATCCGTGGCTTCAAATTTTCGTAATTCACCACATTTCTGCAGGCAGTCGGGAGGTATGTGTCATCTTGCTGCGCAGGTCCAGCAATTGCAGTCTTTGAAACTTTCATTGGCTCGGGTATGGGCACATTTGAAAGTTCTTCTTGTAGGAGTTATTCCGGTGGATCTTGCATCTGTTCGTCTAGATCATTGGGATGAAGGCCTTATTGGTACTGTTTTCTGCCCAGATTTGTACGATCTGGCCTTTGACTTGGACCACCATGATTTTCATCGGGAAAAGGTTCTCCTGGAATTCTTGGAGTATGAGTCACTATTTTGCTTCATCCTTTTCCTTGGCTCGCTTGATTCTGCTATAATGGTTGAAAAATCATTGTTATCACAACAGAGAGGAGTCTGTTTGATTTTACTTCTCAGTCTTTTGATGTTCTTCTAGATGGATGCTTGATAACACCAATCTTTCAGTTTGTCTTTAAGAAAAGACATTCTTCGCGCCACTGAATCTAGTTGTCCTTCAGGTACTTTGTATGACTGGATCAACATTTTCCTCCGTGGACTGCATATCTTTGCGAAGGACATTACAGCTGCTACTTTTGTTGCTACTCCACTCTGGAAGAAATACTTGCGAAACCAATAGATATATTTATCTACTGCGCAAATACTTCTTAGTTCAAGGCTGAAGAGAGCTTGTGCATATTCTCTACCTTTTCTGCTCTACTTCCTTTGAAGTATCCATCTCCAATGAAGTGTATCTTGATAAGCCTTCCTAGTCGCTCTGCTATCACACCTTTCGAATCTCCGGTAAGAATGTTGGCTTTGGTATCTTCTGGGGTATTATCCCATCCAATCTTTACAGATCCCTCCAAGCTCAACTCAACAAGTATTATGAAGTTTTCCTTGTCGAGCTCTAGGGTAGTTGTTACTATCTTGATGACTACAATCCATTCGTCTATCAACATCTCGGTATTTCGAAAATCAATAATATCCAGATTAAGTATAGCGCCGTATGGATGTAAAGGCTGGAGCATGGTCCTTGCCCAGGGTGTATTTTAAGGCACTCTCTTTGGATTTCTTCCTGGATTCTCTTTTAGCTTGGTTCTCACAAACGTTGGAGTGGCATTAGTGTGAAAATCCGCACTTTCTTTCATTGGTTGATCTTGTGGAGGATCATTAGAACATGTACTTTCCTCCGGCGGTGGTAGTGCTGGAGTGATTTCATTTGTTTGGATATTGACTCAATTCACAATCCCGAGTTGGGAAAAAGATTCTGCCAATTCTTGTAGATCTGATAGATCTGCTCTCGTTACCTCCATTATTTTATAGTTTTGATAGATGCGATAATCAGATCCTCTCTGGACTTCGGCTTTGGAATTTTCGTGGTCTTCCCCTTCTGATGTAGAAGAGGTACTGTTTCAAGGGCATCCCCGATTCGCTCGTGTTTGGATTTTGACGTCTTAGGGCTCTCCTTTTGGTTTCTCTTTAGATCTGCAATTTCTGCCAAATCTGTAAGGTCCTTGTGTAGATCGCGAAGGATCTTAAGAACCTCGTCCACTTTCTAGTTCAAAAATTCTATTTTCATAGGTATGTGAATTAACCTATGTCCATAGTCTTGAACTGTCTTTTGTATCTTCCTCAGATCTTGGGAGATCTTCGATGTATCCGACTCAAGTTCTTTCCAATAAGTTTCTATAAACATAATTTTTAGAACTGAAATTATGTAGAAATTTACCCGTTCCGCTTCTCCTGGTTGAGATTCTACCATGAACTTTAGTGGAGTGTAGACTCCTCACTGCATTTTCTGGTAGTACTGGTCGAACCTCAAAATTTCTCAGCATTCTTGTTCTTCCTCTAGACTCAATATTGATCATGGCTGGTCTTGGCGTGGTCTTAAACGTTTATATGAGCCCCAATTAAGTCAATCTTTAAACTCAGGACCTATTAAGCCCAATGGGGCCTGTTTTATTTTTATACTTATGAAATTGAGGTATCTTTTAAATACTTACTTAAACTATTCTTATTTTGTACTATCGTTAAGATTTCGTTGACAATCAAATGTTTATTTGTTCCCCTATTTATTGTGTTGCATGTTTGATTATACTTAAAAAATCAAAATATCACTACTACAAACAATCCATAAACTAAAAAACAAATAACAAAAACTTGCCAATTTCGACACCATTATGGAGTTTTGGTTCTTATCTTTTGTCAATTTCAAAACAAAAATTCTAGGTAGAGCAAATTTTGGTGATGAATGGAATTGAAGGTAATTGTTTTGAAGGCTGGAAAAACCCTAATTTTTACTATATCAATTGGATTATAATTGAGGGTGCATTTATACTCTTGTTTGGGAGTGGCAGACGAGTCGAGCTGGCTCGCGAGCTTCACGAGCAGGATCGATTTTTTATATATTTTATTTTTAAAAATTTTATATATTTAATTCATATTCAATACTTTATCAATTTTATATTCAAAATTAGCATATATTATAATTAATAATCAATATCATACATCGTTTTGGATAATAATAAATTATGGTACTTATGTTTATATATTTAATCTTTATACAAAAATAAATTGAATCAACAACTTAGTAAATTATAATATTTTTTATAATTAAAATTATTATTTAATATGACACATGTAAACTTTATGTTATATTTTAATATATATTTGTATCACGTTATACTTTTTTAAATTGACAAGTAATTCAATTTTGATTTCTTTATCTATTTTCGATTTTTATATTTATATCAATATACATACTATACATTATGAAATCTATTTTATTATTTATAAATTTATGTCAAAAATTTAGTAATTTCTATGAATTAATCTAAAATAATAATAATAATAATAATAATAATAATAATAATAGTGATGGTTGAATAATTTTAATTATTTTAATTATTATTTTATTATATATAATGAGATCAAAAAGTTTAATCAATAATTACGATATCTTAAAATTCGGGCACTCGATTCATACTAAATTTAAATATATATAAGACTGTGTCCATTAGACCATATCAGATGGTATGATTTAAAATCACATGGTCTGATTCAACGATACACCATCTTGAATGATTACTCTTATGTTTCGAGTACGATATTTCGACATCCGTATATCCAATAAGTCTAAAACTTTACCAAATGTATTTTTCTGTAAGTTTGATCATATCTGACGGTTTGATCTGAATTTTGATGGTTCGAGTAACCCATGTTGTTCAACAATGTAAGATGATAGTTATACCAATATTATACTAACATTTATGAATATATAAATTTTGTAAATTGTGAACATATATTAATTTCAATGTTAAAATATTTTAATCAATTGCATTATTCCAGATAATGGATACTTTTCTACAATTCTAAATTGTTCGATATGAATTTTTTTTTTATATTTTACTAATTATATTACTACTAAACTAGTTAGTAGTTTATATTTATAACTATAAATTTAAACTTTATACTATATCTGGTATATTTATAACATAGTATACATTATAATAATCTATTATTACTTATAAATTTATATAAAAAAATTTGGTGATTCGATCCCATGATTTAATATAATTTAAAAAAAATTATAAATAAAAATCAGCTCGAGCTCGAAAAATAAGAATTGAGCTCGATCAGCTCGAACTCGAGCTCAAAATGTAAGAATCGAGCTTGAAAAATAAGAATTGAGCTCGATCAGCTCGAACTCGAGCTCAAAATGTAAGAATTGAGCTCGAGCCACTCTCCTGCAAATCAAGCTCGACTCATTTACACCCCCTACTCTTGCTCCTAATGTGGAAGCCAAGTGGGTAAATAGTGTAAGTGTAAATTAGTGGGAGTTCTCTTTTTTTTTAATGACTTTGCCCTCCCTCCTGCCATCGGCTACAGCAAAAAAAGGTGCTAAGAATTTAATGTCCTAACATGAATTAATTTTCAGAGTGGAATCTGCAAAATTTTTCTTTTTAGGGAGCAAAATACGTATTTGAATTGTTTCGGGGTCCAAAGTGTAATTTAGCCAAATTAAATCAAACAAAAATTTATAATAAAAAAATTAAGATAATTACATCTACACCCCAATCTATAATTTATTTTACAAAAATTATTCATATTTTTTAAAAAATTATATATACACCCCCAACAAATCAGTATTATTACACTAACTATCCCGATTTTTTTGGTATCAAAGAAATTTGTGTAAATAAATTATAAATATGGGGTGTAAGTATAATTATCCCTGAAAAATTATAACTAGAATAGAAAAAAAAAGTAGTTAAATATATACCAGTATAGATTATAATGAACTCATAAAATAAAAATAAAAAGGATATATTATGCATTATGAAAGAAATAAAAAATGGGTTAATTGGGTGGGGATAGTGGGAGCAGTCCGTATCAATTTGTATTGAGCAGCATCAGTTTGGTAAAAGAGAAGAGAAAATGTGGAAAGACAAGAGTCCTGGGCTCAAGATTCTGTGGGTGTGGACATTGGGAACTGCTGCCGGTACCTCTTCTAACCCTCTTCCAATTTTACAGATTCATTCATATACCCTCAACACATCTTCTTTGTGCAACTGCAGTTCTTGTGACAAATGTTGTGAGGACGAGAATGAGAGACATGGAGCAGCTCATCAACGCCCAACATCAAGTTTCCCTCGAAAATGCCTCCACGGAAGACGATAAACCTTAGCCCTTTTGGTTATCTACCACCAGGTGTTTGATGAAATGCCTGACTGGCAAATCTTTCTTCTGATGCTACTTACTTGATTTCATTTGGACGCTTAAAAATCTCTCTTCTGTTGGGATTTTAGTGATGCAATAATTTACCTTCAATTTTTGGTCAAAGCAATATGGTGGTTGCAATTGCTAGTAATAGTAGTAGTGGTTGGTTACATTTATGTACTTAAAGACATCATCCCGTCCCATGGCTGCCTTTTGATTGAGCAAGATTGCCTCTCCACTCATACTCCATCTTCTCATTGACATGTAAAAGAGGTGAATGGTGTAAAAACAAATTTAAGGGTTCAATCAACTCTAAATACTTGTACATTTCTACAACCCAACTTCATGCCTATTGCACAGTTGGGGTCGGGCTGCTGAACTTTTGTACCTTGAGGTAGGGTCGCTGAACCCACTTTGAGCTTACTGCTAATGGATTTTGAGAACAGAAAAAACATTAGGCTTGCTAGGTGGCCCTAGCTAAGACCCTCTGATGCTTAAACTAGATGTAGTAGGGGTCGAATTCGATCTAAGGAGAGCTGAAGAGATTAAAGACATAATAAATGCACTTGCCTTAAATGTCCATATTTACCAGTATTCCTAGTGTACGAAACCATATAAAATAATGCCACGTGTTGTCATCTGGGCGTCAGAGTGTCAGATGATCCTGTGGTTGTCGAGTCGGGTCCGCCTTCTAGGGTGGGTCGGGTCGGCGCCTTCACGCGCGGATCCTGAATATTTTTATTATTATCTTTAAAATTGGAGGGCAATTTTATCCTTTGAAGCTGGAGAGGATAATTACCCTCATCACAACTAACTTCAATAATAATTACATTATTACATCTTCTTCTTCTAATCTAAACCCCTTTTTCTCTAATACATGTATGAACCAACCATTCAAGAATATGTAATACTTTTTGATTTATGTAGACGATGATTGAGGTGGTAAATAACTATTTCAAGATTAATTTAAGTTATTTTATAGGCAAACACAAAGTTGGATGTAATGTAATTAATTATATTTGTTATTTTATCACAAAATAAAGGAAATATTATATGTTTAATAATTGTCTTCAACTGAAAATAAAAACAAAAAAGAAAAAACCAGAGAGAGAGTGCTGTTTTGGAAGTGGGGTTGGGCCGCAAAAGTAGCTTCTCAATTCACCCACCTCAAAACTATTGTGTTACTTCCCATTGTGCTCTGTGCTTCACCACTTGTACTTTCCTTTCTTAACTTTTTTTCTTTTTTTATAACGGTTCCGTTATTATTTTTTCCATCTCTATCAGTATTTTTCCCCTTCCCATTTGCATCACCTCCTCTCTCTCTCTCTCTCTCTCTCTCTCTCTCCACTATCGCGAGAGTCTCATCAGACTCTGCCCTCTCCTCGATTCCCCTAAAATCGGTTTATGAGGTAAACCATTTTCTTTGTATTTTCATATCTTGAAATTCCTTGTTATTCCTTTGTTTCTTTGATTCCTTTGATTTTTATGCTCAGATCTGCTTTTTCTTGTTTCTTTCTGATGTTTCGTCGGTAGTTTATTTTTATCCCCCCGGTTTTTGTGAAACTTGGTGACTTGATCTTGATTTTTCTTTCCTTCTTTTTTTTTGGATTTCTTGTTGTAAATTTATGTAGCTAAAGAGGGTTTC